>NC_069499.1:14581789-14879289 GCF_027579735.1 Bombina bombina | reverse complement strand
ATAGAGGCCTGAGTCAGGCACACAATGAGACCGCACAGGGTTAGTGAGAGAGGCCTGAGTCAGGCACACAATGAGACCGCACAGGGGCTAGTGAGAGAGGCCTGAGTCAGGCACACAATGAGACAGCACAGGGGCTAGTGAGAGAGGCCTGAGTCAGGCACAAAATGAGACTGCACAGGGGTTAGTGAGAGAGGCCTGAGTCAGGCACACAATGAGACAGCACGGGCTAGTGAGAGAGGCCTGAGTCAGGCACAAAATGAGACTGCACAGGGGCTAGTGAGAGAGGCCTGAGTCAGGCACACAATGAGACTGCACAGGGGCTAGTGAGAGAGGCCTGAGTCAGGCACACAATGAGATGGCACAGGGGCTAGTGAGAGAGGCCTGAGTCAGGCACACAATGAGACCGCACAGGGCTAGTGAGAGAGGCCTGAGTCAGGCACACAATGAGATAGCACAGGGGCTAGTGAGAGAGGCCTGAGTCAGGCACACAATGAGACTGCACAGGGGCTAGTGAGAGAGGCCTGAGTCAGGCACACAATGAGATAGCACACGGACTAGTGAGAGAAGCCTGAGTGCGGCACAGAATGAGACAGCACAGGGACTAGTGAGAGTCACACAATGATATAGCACAGGGGCTAGTGAGAGAGGCCTGAGTCAGGCACACAATGAGGCTGCACAGGGTCTAGTGAGAGAGGCCTGAGTCAGGCACACAATGAGACTGCACAGGGTCTAGTGAGAGAGGCCTGAGTCAGGCACACAATTAGACGGCACAGGGGCTAGTGAGAGAGGCCTGAGTCAGGCACACAGTGAGACGGCACAGGGGCTAGTGAGAGAGGCCTGAGTCAGGCACACAATGAGACTGCACAGGGGCTAGTGAGAGAGGCCTGAGTCAGGCACACAATGAGACCGCACAGGGGCTAGTGAGAGAGGCCTGAGTCAGGCACACAATGGGACAGCACAGGGGCTAGTGAGAGAGGCCTGAGTCAGGCACACAATGAGACTGTACAGGGGCTAGTGAGAGAGGCCTGAGTCAGGCACACAATGAGACAGCACAGGGGCTAGTGAGAGAGGCCTGAGTCAGGCACACAATGAGACAGCACAGGGGCTAGTGAGAGAGGCCTGAGTCAGGCACACAATGGGACAGCACAGGGGCTAGTGAGAGAGGCCAGAGTCAGGCACACAATGAGACTGCACAGGGGCTAGTGAGAGAGGCACACAATGAGACAGCGTAGGGACTAGTGAGAGAGGCATGAGACAGCACAGGGCTAGTGAGGCTAAGTGGGTGGATACAACTGCAGTTTAAAGGGATAGTCAAGTCCAAAAAAACTTTCATGATTTTATATAGGGCATGTAATTTTAAACAACTTTCCAATTTATTTTTATCACCAATTTTTCTTTGTTCTCTTGGTATTCTTAGTTGAAAGCTAAGCCTAGGAGGTTCATATGCTAATTTCTTAGACCTTTTGAAGACTGCCTCTAATCTGAATATATTTTGACCACTAGAGGACATTAGTTCATGTGTTTCATATAGATAACATTGAGCTCATGCACGAGAAGTTACCCCGGAGTGAGAAATGATTGGCTAAAATGCAAGTCTGTCATAAGAACTGAGATGAGGGGGCAGTGTGCAGAAGCATAGATACAAGGTAATCACAGAGGTAAAAAGTGTGTTTCTATAACAGTGGTGGTTATGCAAAATTGGGGAATGGGTAATAAAGGGATTGTCTTTCTTTTTAAACAACAAAAATTCTTGTGTTGACTGTCCCTTTAATGAAAAATGTTGTATACTGTCAAACTCATGAAAAGGGACAACATGATAAAAATGTATTGCAAAGTTAAAACTTTAAGGCAGGGTTATTTAAGTTTCCCCCCAAGACCCAGTGCAATGATACCACTTACCTTCACAAACCTATTGTCATGCTTGATCTGAAGTAATAAATAACAAGATGGTGACTAAAATGTGTGTGTGCTTTTATTCCTGATTGTAGTGTTGTCATAGATAAAACCACACCACACACACACTATATTATACAAACCATACTCACACCACACACACACTATTATACACACCACACACACACTGTTATACAAACCACACACGCACTGTTATACAAACCATACACACACTGTTATACAAACCACACACACACTGTTATCCAAGCCATACTCACACCACACACTATTATACAAACCATACTCACACCACACACTATTATACAAGCCATACTCGCACCACACACTATTATACACAACACACACTATTGTACTAGCCATACTCACAACACACACTATTATACAAGCCATACTCGCAACACACACTATTATACAAGCCATACTCGCAACACACACTATTATACAAGCCATACTCTATTATACAAACCATGCCTGACACGCACTATTATACAAACCGCGCCTCACACCTTGCTACAACACATACACTATTATACAAACGCACCCTGATACAACACACACACACACACACACACAGTCGCGACCCAGTATACATGGTGTTGCGACCCAGTAATGGGTCCCGACCCGTGGTTTGAAGAACCCTGCTTTAAGGGGCAAATATATTGAAACTGTATCCTACATAAATGTATATTAAATATAAAACATTGTACTGTATAATTCATTATTTTGTTTAATGCTGCTGTAAAATACCTCAGAAAATCATTCTTGTTCTACACTCATGCGCTTAACTGCTTCTCATCTCGACCTGTGGGTGCATGAGTCCTTTTCCACATGCAGAGGGGGGGTTGCCGTTCAAACGCTTTTTCTTTCTAATAGCTGTAAGAATCCACAAATGTATCACCTATTGGGATAATAACTGAAAAAAATCCCAAAGTTGTCCCTGCAAGGAAAGAAGGATGCCCGTAGATAGATATTGGGAAAATACTTCACCTGGCCACCAGGCGGAGGCAAAGACACCCCCAACAAGGCTTTACATATCCCTCTACTTTCCCTATCCTCCCAGTAGTTATTTGCCTCGCATCATAGGAGATTGGCAGAGAGAAGTGCTCTGCTGAAGATTGTATTTTGTCCTCAAGTAGATTTTTCCAGAAGGAGAAGGCAGGGGAGGTAGAGACCATGTAATGCTCTTTGTAGAGTTTTGTGTCTGGAAGCAGCTGGAGATCGCAGGGAGGTTTATTTTGCCTTCTCCAGTAATGTCAGCTGTATTTCCTTAATTCTGAAATCCTGTGCGAGTAACATGGCATTTTGCTGTCTTGCAGGACCAGAACGACAAAGCTGCAGATGGCCTGCTGTCTATTGCAAGCTTTCCTTTGGTGGCACAATGCACAGAAGTGGTATTTGTTCGCTTTCATCTGGGACCTCTACAGTTATGTATGCTCAGTCAATGGAACGGAGATCACTCAGACCTGTCTCAAGAAATCCATCTTGACACTATGACGAGGAAACCTCTTTGCTGGTGGCTATCTCGGGAACCTGTTCTCCAGGGCAGATGTTTCCTGGGAGATTATAGCTACAGATGCGAGTCTTTCAGGCTGAAGTGCTGTCTGGGGTCTTCTGAGGGTCCAAGGACTTTGGGAAGCGAGACTTCCTATCAGCATCCTGGAACTGAGGGCTATCTTCAATGTGCTTCAGTCTGGCCTCAGTTCTGTTATGTCCGGTCCGGTTTATTCGATTCAAGTCGGAAAATGTCACAACGGCTTATATCAATTATCAGATAGGAACACACCGTTCCTTGGCATTGAATGTCTGTCGTATTCCTTTATTGGGCAGACTTACAAATGTCAGATTACAGCCATCTACATTCCAGGCTTAGACAATTGGGAAGCAGATACGTTAGCGGCTCCATGGAATTTCAATCTAGTATCTTTTTTTTTTTTTTTCCCCTCAATTTTCCTTCTCCCTCAAATAATAGCTTGATTTAAGCAAGAGGGAACTTTTACGAATCTGATAGCTTCAGTATGGCCGCGCCGGACTTGGTTTGCAGATCTGGTGAGAATGCCATCTGTTCCTTACCTCAGAGATCGGATCTGCTAGTGCAAGGTCCTTTTTGTTTTACCAAAATCGAAACTCTCTGAAGTTAACTGCATGGAGATTGAACAATTGGCTTTGTCTCTTAGAGGCTTCTCTGAGACAGTTATTTATACTTTGATTTAGGCCAGAAAGCCTGTCTTCCTGGGCCTTCAAGTATGAGGTGTCAGTTGAGCAGGTTTGTAAGGCTGCTACATGTTCTTTGCATACCATCACGAAAGTTTACAAATTTGATGTATTTGCCTCATCTAAGTCGTCTTTTGGAAGGAAGGTTCTTCAAGCGGTGGTGCCTAGCTCTTAGGACTGCCTTCCCTACCTTTCCCTCCTTATTCATTTTGTGCCCTACACAGCTTGGGACTCTCACTGCCATTAGAAAGAAAACAACATTTATGATTACCTGGCAAATTATTTTCTTTCTTGGCAGTGAAAGTCCACAAACCCGCCCTGAATCTCTGTAGTGGTGGCAGTCTCTTGACACCTCAATGCCCCTTGTATTTCTCTACTTTTCCTTATCCTCGGCTTGATTTACTGAGAGGGCAGAGGAAGTGGGAGGTATATGTAAAGCCGTGTTGGGGGTATATTTGCCTCCTCCTGGTGGCCAGGTGAAGTATTTCCCAATAGGTGATGAATTTGAGGACTCACTTCCAAGAAATAAAAGATATTAGCAGGTAAGCATGAATTTAGTTTTTCAGCGATTCTCCGCACTATAGGCTGAGGATCATCTAATTGGCTTCTCTGCCTGGCTTCATGGGAGTGGTGGTTACGTCACCACATACGTACCTGGTGATGTCACAGAGGACACAACCAGGAAACAGTGTTGCTGCAATGGAGCTGGATTCAGGGAGGTTCTTCAACTGGAGTTGGATCATAGTAACAGCAGTGGTCACTGAGCCATTTTCAATATTTTCTAAAATCTAAGCAAAATATATATACTTTATTTATTTTTTTTACAGTTTTTGCAGCAGCTATCTCACATGCCATGAAATATAAATATAAAAATGTTATAATGTGAATCTGTTGGGCCTTCTAAAAATAAACAATATATCATTTGTTTGGGTCACTTACTGACATTTGACTGACAATAGGATTTAAATGTAGGTAGCAAAACGGCTCAAAACTACACTGTAGTGTAAAACGCTTAGCAGCGAAAAGGCCCTTGATTGGTCACAGGAGAGTGAGATGAGAGGTACTTGCTGGGGTTGCTTATGTCATACCACATCAGTGTCCTCATGACTGTAAATGCATTCCAAGTTGTGCGTTGTGCACATCATGTAAAGTATGCAGAAACAAAATGTGTGTAGTTTTAGCAATCCTGTACTGTTGTGTACTAGATGTAGTGCAGTCTCTGTAATGTAGTGTGCAACATTTTTATTTTGTTTATTTTTATGTCAGGTGGTTGTTATATGTCTTGTGCTCTAAAACCTTCTTTTTCCAGAAGTGCACGCTTGCCACCGTAAGGACAACATTTCAAATTTGAAATCTACATGAAAGGGATAAATGAACATCCAGAGAAGCCCAAAGTAGCTGTACTGATGAGTTACGTAGAATGGCACTCTGTATAACAGGTAGTGTAGCACAACAGCCACATGAGTCTCAAGCATATGTTGTGCATAAACACCCTGTAAAGTGACACACATATTATTATTATTATTTAGTGCAGGTAGACAGCCCTGCTTTATACAGCACATTACCACTGTAAGATATGAAATGAATTCCAATCTCAACTGCACAAATGCCCGTTGAGTAGATGTCTTCATACCAGGCTTCATTTGTACACAAACCCACCCGCTGACCCAGTGTAAGGGGTAATACCAGGCAGAATGATCTATTTATTTTTTTAATCTAAATGTAACCTGATGTTTTATTCTGTTGGTTGCTGCTGTATCTTTTATTTCCCACTGCTAATTAATCCCCATAAATGCATGTTTCTGCCACTTGTACTGTATATTTAGTTCCAACGCTGCAAACGTATTTACTTTCTAATTAAGTTAATGTTTTCCTATGTGTCACATTCACATATACATTTAATAGACTACTTTTCTTATATACTTTAACCTTACCATTCAGCAAAAAGCCTTTTGCGTTTCTTGCTTATCCCGTGAATTTCATGTAAGTAGCTTGTGTAATGTCTTGGTATTAAACTGGCAGAACAGTGCAGTAACGTGCATGTGTGTATTGCTGTAACATTCCAACTAACAGAACTTTCTGTGCAGACGCTCGTGTGTATGAACTTTTACTCGTTGGATCCTGCTATTCTGACAAATACTTTGATTAACATGTAATAATATTATGCTTCTAAGACATCTAGTACAGCCACATGTGAGTCTGGCATGGAACATTCCACAGTTGATCTGCTTATTCTTGCATATTTCCATAAATGATCAACATTAGTTTTGTTTTATATTAAAAAAAAAAAAGTTTTTCTTTTACATAATATGACGAGTCCACGGATTTCATCCTTACTTATGGGATATCGCCTCCTGGTCAGCAGGAGGAGGCAAAGAGCACCACAGCAGAGCTGTGTATATAGCTCCTCCCTTCCCTCCCACCCCAGTCATTCTCTTTGCCTGTGTTAGTGATAGGAGTAGAGGTAAAGTGAGGTGTTAGCTTAGATTCTTCAATCAAGAGTTTTTATTTTAAATGGTGCCAAAGTGTGCTATTTTTACTACCGGACAGCTTCTGGAGAACCAATTATGCTATGGGAACTTGTGAGGTTTTATTCTCACTACGCCTCCCATATTGGTGCTGCCTGGATATGGACTTAGTGAATTTTCCTGAGACCCTTCTTTCTTCACAGGACCTCAGGAGGAAGAGTGGACCTCTTGACACTGTGAGTAATTTCATGCTGTTCCTCAGCATGGAGGTAAGTGCAGTCTGGGGCTTTGAAGCAAATACTCAGAACTGACTGTACTCTGCTATTGCGGTTTGGGGAGGGCTCTGATAGGGGTCTCCCTGTACAAGTATGTTGGATGTCATTAACTAGAGTAATCGGATGACAACCCACACTTTATTAATTTTTCCAGGCAGTCCGGCATTTCAGTAACATTAGCCAGAAGCGCTGGGAGATTTTCTATAGTGCTCAGATGTGAGTACAATAACGGGCATAGTGTTTGGTTGACGCTGGGGATTAGGCTGTTAGAGATCTGGGGATGATCCGGTACATGGCGTTAAAATGCCTTTTATTATTCCCGGGTTCTGTGCTTGTTCCCGCCCACGAAGGGTGGTACTTGATTTTGCACGCTTACCCGCTCAGTTGCGCCTCAGTTGAGTCCCGGTGAAAAGGTATTTGGAGCAGTGTACTCGTGCAACCCCTACGTCCGCTTGTCACCATAGTATACAAGCGGTCTTAGGCACGCTGGTCGGAGGGTAGCGGTGGTCACACGGAGGCAGGGTTTAATAAGAAAACATTTTCTGATTTAAAGACACAGTACTCTTTGTGTTGCCTGATCGTTCTGATATTTATCAGTGACTTGACCACGCTTGCCTTGCATCTGCTACTATGGAGGACATTGAATACAGTACATGTCCTGTGTGTTTGGATGCCATTGTGGAACCCCCTGTTACGTTGTGCCCTCCATGTATTGAGAGGGCTTTAGAATATAAGGAACATATTTTCTTTAATAAAGATATATCCAATGACTGTTCTCAGACTAAGTTTCAGGGTATGCCGCAACTTTCCCCCAAAGCGTCACAGCATTTAACGCCTGCACAAACAACGCCTTGTTCTTCAACGGCATCTGCTTCTTTCACTTTGCAAGATATGGTTGCAGTTATGTCATCCACTCTTTCAGAGGTTTTGTCTAAGTTGCCAGTGTTACAAGGCAAACTTAGTAGAATAGAGACCCAGGCGGTCCATGCTACTTCTGATTCTTTGATGGCGATCTCAGAAATACCCTCCCAGGGCTCTGAAGTGGGGGGTAGGGAGGCTCTGTCTGAAGGTGAACTGTCTGACTCAGGAAGTGCATTACCCCAGACAGATTCGGACGTGATGTCTTTCAGATTTAAGCTTGAACACCTACGCCTGTTACTTCCGGAGTTTTTAGCAACTCTTGGTGACTGTGACTCTATTGTGGTCCCTCCAGAGAAATTGTGTAAGATGGACAGATACTTGGAGGTTCCTTCTTATTCCGATGTTTTTCCGGTTCCTAAGAGAATTTCGGAAATTGTTACACGGGAATGGGAAAGACCGGGTATCCCGTTCTCCCCTTCCCCTATTTTTAAGAAAATGTACCCTATAGCTGACGCCGTTCGGGACTCTTGGCAAACGGTCCCTAAGGTGGAGGGTGCTATCTCTACCCTGGCTAAGCTTACGGCTATCCCTATTGAGGACAGTTGCGCTTTCAAAGACCATATGGATAAAAAGTTGGAGGGTCTTCTAAAAAAGCTATTTGTTTATCAAGAATTTCTATTACAACCGACGGCCTACATTGTACCAGTTACAACTGCGGCTGCCTTTTGGTGTGACGCCTTAGAAGAGTCTCTGAAGACTGAGACTTCTTTAGAGGAGATAATGGATAGAATTAAGGCCCTTAAGCTGGGTAATTCTTTTGTCACGGATGCAGCCTTTCAGATCGCCAAATTGGCGGCTAAGAATGCAGGATTTTCCATTTTAGCGCGCAGAGCCTTATGGTTAAAATCTTGGTCTGCGGATGTGTCCTCTAAATCCAAGCTTTTGGCTATTCCTTTCAAGGGAAAGACCCTATTCGGGCCTGACTTGAAAGAAATCATTTCTGACATTACGGGAGGTAAGGGTCACCTCCTCCCTCAAGATAAGACATCTAAGCAAAGGGGACGTCAAAGTAATTTTTGTTCCTTTCGTAATTTCAGAAGAGCCACCCCTCCCTCTTCTGCTAAACAGGAAGGGAATTATCCTCAAACCAAGCTCACCTAGAGACCAAACCAGACTTGGAACAAGGGTAAACAACCCAAGAAGCCCGCTGCTGCTCCCAAGACAGCATGAAGGGGCGGCCCCCGATCCGGGACCGGATCTAGTAGGGGCAGACTTTCTCTCTTTGTCCAGGCTTGGATAAGAGACGTTCAGGATCCCTGGACGCTAGAAATCGTGTCTCAAGGGTATCAGTTGGAGTTAAAAAATTCCTTCCCAATGGGAAGGTTTCTTCTTTCACGATTGTCTGTAGACCAGACAAAAAGAGAGGCGTTCTTACATTGTGTAAGAAACCTCACCGCCATGGGAGTAATCTGTCCCGTTCCAATACAGGGACAGGGGTTTTACTCAAATCTTTGTTATTCCCAAAAAAGAGGGAATGTTCCGACCCATTTTAGATCTCAAAAGTCTAAACAAGTTTCTCAGAGTTCCATCTTTCAAAATGGAGACCATTCGGACAATTCTTCCATTGATCCAGGAGGGTCAATATATGACTACCGGGGATTTGAAGGATGCATATCTTCATATTCTGATCCACAGAGATCATCACAAGTTCCTTTCTGGACAAACATTTTCAGTTTGTGGCCCTTCCTTTCGGTCTGGCCACAGCACCCAGAATTTTCACAAAGGTTCTGGGGTCTCTGGTGGCGGTTCTCAGGCCGCGGGGCATTGCAGTGGCGCCCTATCTGGACGATATTCTGATCCAAGCGTCGTCTTATCAGCTGACAAAGTCTCATACCGACATTGTGCTGTCCTTTCTAAGGACTCACGAGTGCAAGGTGAATGTAGAATAGAGTTCACTAGTTCCACAGACAAGGGTTCCTTTCCTGGGAACTCTAATAGATTCTTTGGCTATGAAAATCTTTTTGACGGAGGTCAGAAAGTTAAAGATTCTGGATACATGCCGTTCACTTCAGTCCAATCTTTGGCCATCAGTGGCTCAGTGCATGGAGGCAATTGGATTGATGGTGGCAGCAATGGACATCATTCCGTTTGCTCGCTTTCATCTCAGACCTCTTCAACTGAGCATGCTCAGTCAATGGAATGGAGATTATGCAAATTTGTCTCCTCCGATAGATCTGGATCAGGAGACAAACTCTTCTTTGGTGGTTGTCTCCGGATCATCTGTCCCAAGGGACGTGCTTCCGCAGACCCTCATGGATGATAGTGACAACGGACGCCAGCCTGATAGGATGGGGTGCAGTTTGGAACTCCCTGAAGGCTCAGGGTGTGTGGACTCGGTCGGAGTCTCTACTTCCCATCAATATTCTGGAGTTGAGAGCTTTGGCCAAATCGTCAGATTCCAGTCGGACAACATCACGACTGTGGCTTACATCAATCATCAGGGAGGAACAAGGAGTTCCTTAGCGATGACAGAAGTATCCAAGATAATTCGGTGGGCGGAAGCTCACTCTTGTTATCTGTCAGCAATCTACATCCCAGGAGTGGACAACTGGGAGGCAGATTTTTTAAGCAGACCGACGTTTCATCCGGGAGAATGGGAACTCCACCCAAAGGTCTTTAACGACCTGATTCTCAGATGGGGCAGGCCAGAACTGGATCTTTTGGCGTCTTGTCAGAATGCCAAGCTTCCGAGATATGGATCCAGGTCCAGGGATCCTCAGGCCGCACTGATAGTTGCCTTGGCAGTGCCTTGGTCGTTCCCTCCATTTGCTCTCCTTCCCCGGGTGATTGCTCGAGTCAAACAGGAGAGGGCTTCGGTGATCCTCATTGCTCCGGCATGGCCTCGCAGGACTTGGTATGCCGATCTGGTGGACATGTCATCTCTGCCACCGTGGAAGCTTCCATTGAGGCAGGACCTCCTCATTCAGGAGCCCTTCCATCATCCAAATCTAATTTCTCTACAACTGACTGCTTGGAGATTGAACGTTTGATTTTATCTAAGCGAGGGTTCTCTGATTCGGTCATTGATACTTTGATTCAGGCATGTAAGCCTGTTACTAGAAAGATTTACCACAAGATAAGGCGTAAATATCTTTATTGGTGTGAATCCAAGGCATACTCATGGAGTAAGATTAGGATTCCTAGGATTTTTTCCTTTCTCCATGAAAAATTGGAGAAAGGGTTGTCAACAAGTTCCTTAAAGGGACAGATTTCTGCTCAGTCTATTTTGTTACACAAACGTCTGGCAGATGTTCCGGATGTTCATTCTTTTTGTCAGGCTCTGACTAGAATCAAGCCTGTGTTTAGACCAATTGCTCCTCCTTGGAATTTGAATTTAGTTCTTCAAGGGGTTCCGTTTGAACCTATGCATTCCATAGATATTAAGTTGTTATCTTGGAAAGTTTTATTTTTGGTTGCTATTTCTTCTGCTCGCAGGGTTTCTGAGCTTTCAGCGTTACAATGTAATTCTCCTTATCTTAGTTTTCATTCCGATAAGGTAGTGTTGCGTACTAAACCTGGTTTTCTTCCTAAGGTTGTTTCTAACAAGAATATTAATCAGGAAATTGTTTTTCCTTCATTGTGTCCTAATCCTTCTTCTAAGAAGGAGCCTATGTTGCATAATTTGGACGTAGTCCGTGGCCTGAAGTTCTACTTGCTGACGACTAAGGAATTTCGTCAATCATCTTCATTGTTTGTTGTCTTTTCTGGGAGACGTAGGGGTCAGAAAGCTACCTCTTTCTTTTTGGCTGAAGAGTATTATCCGGTTGGCATATGAGACTGCTGGACAGCAGCCTCCTGAACGTAATACAGCTGATTCCACTAGGGCTGTGGCTTCCTCATGGGCATTTACAAATGATGCTTCTGTTGAACAGATTTGCAAGGCTGCAACTTGGTCGTCTCTTCACACTTTTTCCAAATTTGATACCTTTGCCTCATCCGAGGCTATTTTTGGGAGAAAGGTGCTTCAAGCAGTGGTGCCTTCCGTTTAGGTTTCTGTCTTGTCCCTCCCTTTCATCCGTGTCCTATAGCTTTGGTATTGTATCCCATAAGTAAGGATGAAATCCGTGGACTCGTCATATCTTGTAAAAGGAAATTTATGCCTACCTGATAAATTTTATTTCTATTACGATATGACGAGTCCACGGCCCACCCTATAAGACAGGTCTTTATTAAACTTCAGTCACCTCTGCACCATGGCTTTTCCTTTCTCTTCCTAACTTCGGTCGAATGACTGGAGTGGGAGGGAAGGGAGGAGCTATATATACAGCTCTGCTGTGGTGCTCTTTGCTGCCTCCTGCTGACCGTGAGGCGATATCCCATAAGTAAGGATGAAATCCATGGACTCGTCATATTGTAAAAGAAATAAATTTATCAGGTAAGCATAAATTTCCTTTTTTGTATTCTAGTCAGTGTGTGACTGCTGTAAATGTTTTGTGAGTCACATTTAATTTAGTGTGTTATTGTAAAGCATGTGTAAATGTCACTGCTGGTTCTGTGGGGGGGGGGGGGGGTTGCAGGTTTGCATTCTAGTTAGCCAAATAATAAATCTGTTGATATAAAAAGTGTGTTATATGCCTTAGAGAGCAGGTTATTATATAAGTAAAAATGGTCGTATATCTTTTGAAAGATTTTGAGTACAATATATATTAAGAAAAAGGAGTGAGAGAAAATAAAATATAAGAATAAGTATTTTATTGTTATAAAATTGCAGTACTATATTACAAAATTAAATGTTTTATTGCTAAATAAATACAATGAAAATTTAAAAAATATGAATCCAATGTTGTAGAGTTACAATAGTTTAGTCATGCTTCTTATAAATAATTATTATACCATACCAGACAGTCTAACAGCATTTTGGTTCAGTTAATATTTTCAGCCCATTTATATGTTCAGGGAAGGGGTATTTATACCCTTTTACACAATCCTGTGGCATTACATCATGAGTAACTAGCACATCCTATAACCTTGAGATAAAACACAAGTAGCATATTGGCAACATTGAGACTGGGCTTAAGACATAAGCAATTTTACATACATAGTTCCAATACTGTCTTGAGGCTTTGTTATATGTCTAGAATATGGTCTCTCTGGGTTAAACACAAGCAATGTAATGTCAGTTAATGTGCAAACCTTACATTGGTTTGTCTTGAGTGATGCATTCATTAAACATAGGGATCTGTTTAAGCAATCTCACTGAAAATATTAAAATGTTAAAAATGGCTTAATATAGCACAATGTGATTTGTGTCCTTTTTATTAAGCTGGTATATGCTGCTGTTAGATATTTTGAAACAGGAACTATAGAACCAACAATAAATTCGCCCTTGTGTCCTATAACATGTATATGTATCTTATAATTGCACAATTTTGAACTAACTGGTATATTTTCATTTCTGTGCAGTGCAAAGTTAAGACGATGCCTATTTTAGAACCTCTTCTCATTTGAGGACCATCCATAGTACTTAATTTTGCAGTGGATCAAGAATTTCTAAACCATCATGCATTCTCCAGGGCAGAATATATTTGTCATTGGCATAAAAAAGGACAGGACCAAAGTTGTATGCCAGTGTTCTTTACTGCAATGTGACGCACTACATACACGAGGAACACATTTTAATGCCTTCACAAGAGGTATACGTTTGATAATCTAGACATTGATTAGATGTGACTGCATTGACAGTGTGATTCTAGCCTTGACACATTGAGTAGTGGAGCTTTTTGTGCCCAAGTAGGAAAACCTTTTCAGTATATGGTTTTATGTGCATAACACTGACTGCTCACGTAAAGCATTGAACCATACTCTTACAGTGGACAAAATAGTTGCTTACGATTTGATTGTTTGCTTACATTTTTCCTGTTTTCTTTTTCTTAGGTTACAATGTTTACAAGGGGAATTAAGAGAAAATGCTTGGATCCTGAAGATGAGCTTGAAAGCAGCACAACGGACTATGTTCATTCCTATACTATTGAGCGCCAGTCACTGTTAGACATGTCTTTGGTAAAGCTTCAGCTCTGCCACATGCTTGTGGAACCTAATCTCTGTCGCTCTGTGCTCATTGCAAACACTGTACGTCAGATACAGGAAGAGATGACCCATGATGGCTGCTGGCAGGTGTTTGATGGTCAAAGAACAGAACAACCTCCCCTAGATCATTTAGTTTCCACAGAGATTTTGTGTCGCTCAACTAAGGAACAGGATGAGGAAAATACTTATATAACTTACAGTGAAGAACTGGATATCCAACAGACTCAGGAAATCTCAGATCTAACAACGGTCACATCTGTAAAAGCTGTACAAACCCCACAGGCAACCCTCTGGGAACTGGAAAGCTCACACGACAACCAGGTGCATCTTCAGAAGTCTCTGGATCACATCTTTGAGACTTTGGACAACAGAAATACAAATTCTGTAGAGGATTTGTTTTCAGGCGTTGACACTTCATACTATGATCTTGATACTGTATTAACTGGTGTGATGGGAAATGCTAAACTTGGACATTGTGAAATGCTTGATGGATTTCCGTCCCAGGGTGCACCTCCCACAAACTGTAAAACTGAGCACAATGAAATTGATCATATTGTAGAGATACTGGTGGAGTCATAAATGGATTACTTTGGAAATCACATTCATTATTAGAGTGTAATTTGCTTACGTCACCAGGTTATTAACACTAGACAGAATGTGTTGGGTGTTTTTCCTCTCTTCAAAGTATTTATCATTTAATTTCTGAGATCTTGAACTTTATTCTTATTATTTTTAAAAAGTTTCCTAATTTATAGGCAAGTAAGCAATTTCTTTTTTTTTTTGTTAATATATATTTTGTAAACAACTTTGTTTCAGTATTAACGTTATCAAGAAATGATGAATATACATTTTTATATTTCTCACAATAATGTACAGTTTTTTTTACATCTACTTTTTATACTAAAGTAGTCAATTCATGATATTTTGGTCTTTTCCAGAATGGTTATGTTCTAGAGAATGTAAGTGATGTACAAATTGTATTTTTATATATGAATTCTACTTACATTAAGTGACTTTAGATAAGCTGGTGAAACTTATTTTCATACCATGTGGAGTGTAATTAATAAACATTCCTTATCATTATGTTTTTGTACTGTGCATATGTTTTACAAGTTAACTTAAAGGGACAGTTTACCCCAAAATGGTCTCCCCTTTAATTTGTTCCCAATTCTCCATTTTATCTGCTGGAGTGTATTAAAATATTTACAAGTAGCTCCTTTTCTCCTTATTTATGCATTTGGAATCACTGATTTAGCCTGTGGTATCCCCACCTATACTAAAAGTCTCTATACTTAACTCCAGGCTATTGACAGGCCATGTAAGCACAGCCAGAAGAAATAATTACACTTCAGGTGGGGTGTAGAAGAGGTAACTAAAATAATTATAATTTTTCATTATTCTCTTTAAGTATTGAGCTTTGGTTTACAGACAAAGGTAAGGAATCAAGTGTGTGTACACAAAGTCATAACATAATGAGATCTGATATTACCTGCAAGCTCAACCCATTTTAATAGGCTGTGGGTTTATAAGCACAAAACTAGCTAATTAATATACACAAATAAACCTGAAAATGCAATTTCGCAAACATTTTATACTCTACAGCTGGTATAACAAGTCATTGAAAGTACATTATGGGAAAAACTATTTGCCAGTATACTGTCCCTTTAACTAGCAAACAGCCGCCCTTGCATGCCCCCTCCTGAATATAAGCTCATTCTGAGTATAACTAGTGTTTCTAAGAGGTGCTCGCTATCACCTATTATTTGCATGCACAAAAACCAGCTTTGGCATTTCCTATGATGCATGAACTTTATTTTACACAGCATATGGCCAGCTAAGAAACGTCTTCTTGTTGTAAAAGACTGGGCGATGCTCATTTTATTTCCCCTCCAAAGGGTTATCAATATTTTTTTTCCACCTATTTCCTCTGGAACACGTGAACTTAGCAGCTGCTGGCTATATACAATTATGCTGGGGTTTGTCAGACTTGTTAACTGAACTTAATCAGGGAAATAAGTTAAAGTTTAAATATGTTCCAAAATGAAATCCCTGTAAGATTTCCCTGGGACATTTTTACATTTATGCATAGTGACTGGTTTTGCCTGTTTTGAGATTAGCTATTGGATTTGATAATGACCATAAAAAGCTTGAAAGGCATTGATTGACCTGCCTACAGTCGTTTGGTTCTACAGCTTACCGTGATATTACATGCTTCCATCATAGCTGTGATTGTGAACAGCATGCGTCATTTATTATTTTTGTTGTGTGTGCAAATGTGAACCTTGATCCAACCTCACATTTGAAATATTTACTAACACTTTTTTGGGGGGAAAGGATATTTCTTCCCCTGAAAGGAAAAAAAATGACATTTTATACATTCGTTATAGAGTGTATTTTACTCATCTGGCTCCCAAGGACCTTTTGTATGTGAGCATAAGTGTATTGGCGTTAATTTTGTTACAGATGATGCTTGTGTGAGATTTTAGGACACAGTGTTTAAGGTCAGGGAATTTATACTTTGTTAAAGGTGCTACACTTTTTCAGATGTAAAACATTTAATTTCTTCTATAAGGTACGAGAGTCCACCGATTCATCCTTTACTTGTGGGATATTATCCTCCTGCTAACAGGAAGTGGCAAAGAGCACCACAGCAGAGCTGTCTATATAGCTCCTCCCTTAGCTCCACCCCCCAGTCATTCGACCGAAGGTACAGGAAGAAAAAAGAGAAACTACAAGGTGCAGAGGTGACTGAAGTTTAAAATAAAAAAATATAATCTGTCTTAAAATGACAGGGCGGGCCGCGGACTCGTCGTACCATAGAAGAAATTAATTTATCAGGTAAGCATAAATTTACTTTTCTTCTATAAGGTATGACGAGTCCACGGATTCATCCTTTACTTGTGGGATACAATACCAAAGATACAGGACACGGATGAACGGGAGGGACAAGACAGATGGTTAAACAGAAGGCACCACTGCTTGAAGAACTTTTCTCCCAAAAATAGCCTCCGAAGAAGCATAAGTATCAAATTTGGAAAAGGTATGAAGCGAAGACCAAGTCGCAGCCTTACAAATCTGTTCAACAGAAGCATCATTTTTAAAAGCCCATGTGGAAGCCACCGCTCTAGTAGAGTGAGCTGTAATCCTTTCAGGAGGCTGCTGTCCAGCAGTCTCGTATGCCACCCCCTTGTCATTCTCTTTGCCTACTCTAAGTACTAGGAAGGGTAAAGTGAAAGAGGTGATAAAATATTAGTTTTTAATTTCTTCAAGCAAGAGTTTTTTGTTTTAAATGGTACCGGTGTGTACTATTTACTCTCAGGCAGCAGATGGATGAAGACTTCTGCCTGGAGGATGATGATCTTAGCATTTGTAACAAAGATCCATTGCTGTTCCCACAGAGGCTGAGGGGTACAAGAAACTTCAGTGTGATGAACATTTTCATGCTATACAGCAGTGAGTTATGTTCAGTCATTTTTTCTGGAGAGACTGTGTATTTCAGAAAGCCTGACAGTATCACCATGAGGGTAAGCAGTAACCTAAGAGCTATAGAAAGGCATTACTAAGCTTGCGTAAGGGGCTAATTAAAAAATGGTTGACACTGAGTTTTGAATGTTTGTGGGCAAACGTTTTATGAACTGGGAGTGCTGTTAATGTTTTGTGGGCAACTTTATTGAGGGTACACTTGGCTTATTTTTTGGGTCTCAGAACCCACATGGCTAGTTTAAAACTGCTCTGGTGTGGTTCTTTGAGGCTGTAGAGACATCAAGTGAGATGGGCGGGGCCTATTTTCCCGCCTCAGATGCGTAGTTTTCACGCAGCAAGCTCCAACTCCTGAGGGCCCTTGTGGATGTTTTGGGCCAAATCGAAGCTTTAACCCCATATTTACTATCCCTGAGGGCAGGTAGGCGCCACAGCAGGGCTGTGGCAAGGTGCTGGGGGTGTTTTTTTCCGGATTTAGGCCTAATTTCAATCCGGTTTGCACATTAAAGGGTTAAATGTTACATTTTCTTGTGGGGCAAACTTAACTACACATATTGAGTCTGCTTGCAAAAATTTGAAAAATTTGGTGCATTTTAAAGCAGCTTTGCAGAATGTGTATGCTTTTTTTCCTCTTAAAGGCGCAGTACCGTTTTTTAAGTTTGTTATTTTTTTCACTAAATAAAGTGTTTTCATGCTTGTTTGTAGTCATTACTAGCCGTTCAATATATCTGACATTGAAGAAAGTCATTGTTCAATATGTTTAGAAGCCATTGTGGAACCTCCACTTAGAATGTGTCCCTCATGCGCTGAAAGGTCAATAAATTGCAAAGAAGATATTTAAGCTACTAAAATTATGTCGCAGGATGATTCTCAGTCAGAAGGGAATCAGGTTATGCCATCTAATTCTACCCAAGTGTCAAAACCATTAACGCCCGCACAAGCGACGCCAAGTACTTCTAGTGCGTCAAATTCTTTCACCCTGCAAGATATGGCCGCAGTTATGAATACTACCCTCACAGAGGTTTTATCTAAGCTGCCTGGGTTGCAGGGGAAGCGCAGTATGTCTGGTGTGAGAACAAATGCTGAGCCCTCTGACGCTTTATTAGCCATATCCGATGTACCCTCACAATGTTCTGAGTTGAGGGTGAGGGATTTGCTGTCTGAGGGAGAGATTTCTGATTCAGGAAAGATGTTCCCTCAGATATGACGTCTTTTAAATTTAAACTAGAACACCTTCGCTTATTGCTCAGGGAGGTTTTAGCGACTCTGGATGATTGTGACCCTATCGTAGTTCCAGAGAAATTGTGTAAAATGGACAGATTTCTAGAGGTTCCTGCCTACACTGATGTTTTTCAGGTCCCTAAGAGGATTTCGGACATTGTTACTAAGGAGTGGGATAGACCAGGTATTCCGTTCGCTCCCCCTCCTACTGTTAAGAAAATGTTTCCCATATCAGACACCATGCGGGACTCGTGGCGGACGGTCCCTAAGGTGGAGGGAGCTATTTCTACTCTGGCTAAGCGTACAACTATACCTATTGAGGACAGTTGTGCTTTCAAAGATCCTATGGATAAAAAATTAGAGGGTCTCCTAAAGAAAATATTTGTTCATCAGGGTTTTCTTCTCCAACCTATAGCGTGCATTGTTCCTGTAACTACTGCAGCTTCTTTTTTGTTCAAGGCTCTGGAGGAGGCTCTTCAGGTTGAGACCCCATTAGATGATATTCTGGATAGAATTAGGGCTCTCAAGCTAGCTAATTCTTTCATTACAGATGCCGCTTTTCAACTGGCTAAATTAGCGGCAAAGAATTCAGGTTTTGCCATTTTAGAGCATTATGGCTTAAGTCCTGGTCTGCTGATATGTCATCAAAATCTAAGCTTTTAGCCATCCCTTTCAAGGGTAAGACCTTATTCGGGCCTGAACTGAAAGAGATCATTTCAGACATCACTGGAGGGAAAGGCCATGCCCTTCCTCAGGATAAGACAAATAAGATGAGGACCAAACAAAATAATTTTCATTCCTTTCGAAACTTCAAAGGTGGTCCCTCTACCTCTTCCCCTGCTGCAAAGCAAGAAGGGAATTTTGCTCAATCCCAGTCTGGAGACCTAACCAGACTTGGAACAAGGGTAAACAGGCCAAGAAGCCCGCTGCTGCCACCAAGACAGCATGAAGGGGTAGCCTCCGATCCGGGACCGGATCTAGTAGGGGGCAGACTTTCTCTCTTTGCTCAGGCTTGGGCAAGAGACGTTCAGGACTCCTGGGCTTTAGAAATCGTAACCCAGGGGTATCTTCTAGATTTCAAAGATACTCCTCCAAGGGGGAGATTCCATCTTTTTCAATTGTCTGTAAACCAGACAAAAAGAGAGGCGTTCATACGCTGTGTAGAAGACCTATATACCATGGGAGTGATCTGTCCAGTTCCGAAAACAGAACAGGGGCAGGGGTTCTACTCCAATCTGTTTGTGGTTCCCAAAAAAGAGGGAACCTTCAGACCAATTTTAGATCTCAAGATCCTAAACAAATTCCTCAGTCCCATCCTTCAAGATGGAGACCATTCAGACTATTTTACCAATGATCCAGGAGGGTCAATATATGACCACCGTGGACTAAAGGATGCGTATCTACACATCCCTATCCACAAAGATCATCACCAGTTCCTCAGGTTCGCCTTTCTGGACAAGCCGTACCAGTTTGTGGCTCTTCCCTTCGGGTTGGCCACAGCTCCCAGAATTTTCACAAAGGTGCTAGGGTCCCTTCTGGCAGTTCTAAGGCCGCGGGGCATAGCTGTGGCGCCTTATCTGTACGATATCTTAATTCAGGCGTCGACTTGCCAACTAGCCAAGTCTCACACGGACATTGTGTTGGCTTTTCTAAGATCTCACGGGTGGAAGGTTAACGTAAAAAAGAGTTCACTTATCCCTCTTACAAGAGTTCCATTCCTGGGAACTCTGATAGATTCGGTGGACATGAAAATTTTTCTGACGGAGGTCAGGAAATCAAAGATTTTAACCATCTGACGAGCTCTTCATTCCATTCCTCGGTCGTCAGTGGCTCAGTGTATGGAGGTAATCGGACTAATGGTAGCAGCAATGGACATAGTTCCGTTTGCTCGCTTGCATCTCAGACAACTGCAACTTTGCATGCTCAAACAGTGGAATGGGGATTATGCAGATTTATCTCCTCAGATAAATCTGGATCAAGAGACCAGAGACTCTCTTCTTTGGTGGTTGTCACAGGATCATCTGTCCCAGGGAATGTGTTTCCGCAAGCCAGCATGGGTCATAGTGACGACGGACCACAGCCTTTTGGGCTGGGGTGCAGTCTGGAATTCCCTGAAAGCACAGAGTTTGTGGACTCAAGAGGAGGCTCTCCTCCCGATAAATATTCTAGAACTGAGAGCGATATTCAACGCGCTTCTGGCGTGCCCTCAGCTGGATTCGGCCAGATTCATAAGATTCCAGTCAGACAATATCACAACTGTAGCATGTATCAATCATCAGGGGGGGAACAAAGAGTTCTCTAGCGATGATAGATGTTACCAAAATAATTCAATGGGCAGAGACTCACTCTTGCCATCTATCAGCAATCTATATCCCAGGAGTGGAGAACTGGATTTTCTAAGTCGTCAGACTTTTCATCTGGGGGAGTGGGAACTCCATCCGGAGGTGTTTGCACAATTGATTCAGCAATGGGGCACACCAGAATTGGATCTGATGGCGTCTCGTCAGAACCCCAAACTTCCTTGTTACGGGTCCAGGTCAAGGGATCCTCAGGCAGTACTGATAGATGCTCTAGCAGTACCCTGGTCGTTCAACCTGGCTTATGTGTTTTCACCATTTCCTCTCCTTCCTCGATTGATTGCCAGAATCAAACAGGAGAGAGCTTTGGTGATTTTGATAGCACCTGCGTGGCCACGCAGGACTTGGTATGCAGACCTGGTGGACATGTCATCTCTTCCACCATGGACTCTGCACCTGAGAGAGGACCTTCTGATTCAAGGTCTGTTCCAGCATCCAAATCTAGTTTCTCTGGGGCTGACTGCTTGAAGATTGAACGCTTGATTTTATCCAAGCTGGGTCATAGATACCTTGATTCAGGCTCGAAATTTTTTTTGGTGCGAATCCAAAGGCTACTCATGGAGTAAGATCAGGATTCCTAGGATTTTGTCCTTTCTCCAAGAAGGATTGGAGAAGGGGCTATCAGCTAGTTCCTTAAAGGGACAGATATCTGCCTTATCAATTCTACTGCACAAGCGTCTGGCAGATGTTGCAGACGTTCTGTCAGGCTTTAGTTAGAATCAAGCCTGTGTTTAAACCTGTTGCTCTGCCATGGTGTTTGAATTTAGTTCTTAAAGTTCTCCAAGGGGTTCCGTTTGAACCTATGTATTCCATAGATATTAAAGGGACACTGTACCCAAAAACTTAATTTCGTGATTCAGATTGAGCATGAAATTTTAAGCAAATTTCGAATTTACTCCTATTATCAAATTTTCTTCATTATCTTGGTATCTTTATTTGAAATGCAAGAATGTAAGTTTAGATGCCGGCCCATTTTTGGTGAACAACCTGGGTTGTCCTTGCTGATTGGTGGATAAATTCATCGACCAATAAAGTGCTGTCCAGAGTACTGAAACCAAAAAAAAGCTTAGATGCTTTTTTTTTTAAATGATAGCAAGAGAACGAAGAAAAATTGATAATAGGAGTAAATTAGAAAGTTGCTTAAAATTGCATGCTCTTTTTGAATTACAAATGAACAAATTTCGGTTCAGTGTCCCTTTAAGCTTCTATCTTGGGAAGTTCTGTTTTTAGTTGCTATCGCTTCGGCTCGAAGAGTTTCTGAATTATCTGCATTGCAATGCAACTCGCCTTATCTTGTTTTCCATGCTGATAAGGTGGTTTTGCGTACCAAACCTGGATTCCTTCCTAAGGTTGTTACTAATAGGAATATCAATCAGGAAATTGTTGTTCTTTCTCTGTGTCCTAATCCTTCCTCTAAGAAGGAGCGTCTGTTGCACAACTTGGACGTGGTTCGTGCTTTGAAGTTTTACTTGCAAGCAACCAAAGATTTCCGTCAAACGTCTTCTTAGTTTGTTGTCTATTCTGGAAAACGTAGAGGTCAAAAAGCTACGGCTACCTCTTTCTTTTTGGCTGAAAAGCATTATCCGTTTGGCATACGAGACTGCTGGACAGCAGCCTCCTGAAAGGATTACAGCTCACTCTACTAGAGCGGTGGCTTCCACATGGGCTTTTAAAAATGATGCTTCTGTTGAACAGATTTGTAAGGCTGTGACTTGGTCTTCGCTTCATACCTTTTACAAATTTTACAAATGTGATACTTTTGCTTCTTCCGAGGCTATTGGTATTGTATCCCACAAGTAAAGGATGAATCCGTGGACTCGTCGTACCTTATAGAAGAAAAGTAAATTTATGCTTACCTGATAAATTAATTTCTTCTATGGTACGATGAGTCCACGGCCCGCCCTGTCATTTTAAGACAGATTATATTTTTTTATTTTAAACTTCAGTCACCTCTGCACCTTGTAGTTTCTACTTTTTCTTCCTGTACCTTCGGTTGAATGACTGGGGGATGGAGCTAAGGGAGGAGCTATATAGAAAGCTCTGCTGTGGTGCTCTTTGCCACTTCCTGTTAGCAGGAGGATAATATCCCACAAATAAAGGATGAATCCGTGGACTCGTCATACCATAGAAGAAATTAATTTATCAGGTAAGCATAAATTTACTTTTCTAACAATATATTTCTAACTGCTGGACAACTGGATTAGATATTAAATACTTCTAAAGGGACAAATACAGTCTTTATGTAATCTACATTTCACAAAAATTATTATTTCTGTACTGAGAAACTTTTTTTTTTTTTTAAATCCTTCTGAGATGTTGTTCATCAATGTAGCATGTAATAATGTTAGTTTAGTAGCATTTATCCCTGATTTATACATGTTTGGGGTCCTTCCCTTAAACTGCAAATCAAAAATATAAATGCGACCCATGCAGTGTTTTGCCATCATCCAGACCTCAGGCCTTTTAAAATCCCTGAGAATGTGTTCTAAAGCGCCTGTATCCGTTGAGGAAACTTTTTTACTTAATGTATATCAGTTAGAGAAATGGTAGTACTCTGCTTGCCTAAACTGATGCATATGTGCAACCATGGAACTGTTTTATTCTAAATACTGTAAAAAGGTGTGTGTACACAATATATCAATAGTCAATTTCTATTTAAAAACTGTTTTATATTAAACATGTTGTTCTTATTTTGACTGTCTTAATTATTTATAGTCCACCTGAGCCCGGGATGTCTTGTTACTTTTCCTTTATTTGGCTTTATGTGTAGATGATAGTGTTGTGGAATGGCAGATGCAGGAATGGGTAGAGCTGGATTTTCAGGATATCTGAACTGGAGCACAGGTGAACTAAACATGGTTATTAACCTCTCTCCAAGGTAATCTTGGGAATCTGGCCTGTTGGGGGGGGGGGGGGCCCTGAGGAAAGGTTTAAAAAACCCCTGCTTTATAGACCTTCAGACGAAGGCAGCATAGGCAAACATCTATGGAAATTTGGATGGGTTTACACTTTAATCCCTTTAGGACAGGGCAAGTGTTAAAGATCAAAACTAAGTTCCGATGTAAACATTAAGAGGAAACAGGAAGTCATGTGATCGTTGCTGGGATGAGATCCAGGGAGACAACCTACAAAGCTAAACACGTGTCAGGGTTTCACCCTGGTTTCGTTTATTTCCTGCTTATTTCCGGCTGTTTAGCAGCCATTTTGACTCACCTGTCTCTAACCTCGCCTGGAGCAGAGTGTGTAACGCTGCTCACTACACTTAAGCTCCTTCTTATTTCCAGACTGGAGAACATCACCGGTGAGAGACAGGTTGCAGTCACAGAATTATATCACTATTTAAAGTCTGCTTTTGACCTTGCATTGTCTATGACTTCTGTGGGAGTTCCTGTGTTCCTGATTCTCTGTATAACCTGGTTTGTCTGATGTCCCTTCTGGTTCCTGATCCCTGGCTTGTTCCTGACGCCGCTGATTTTTGTGTTCCTGACACCGGCTTGTCTGACTACTCGCTTTATCTCCTGACCGGCTAGTTTGACTACCATCACTTGCTTTAAATCCTGGCTTGTCATTTGACTTTTGGACTCTCAATTATTTTTTAATAAAGGTGTGATTAGTTTAGCAATTCACGTCTCGGCCTGATTCCTGGTTCCCTGACAGCATGTCACCCAGTTGGATGTTTCCTTTCGTCAAAGCTGCAGAGAGCGGGATGCCAAAGTTAGGACTTTTCATGTCAACCTAATGGCGTTTAAAGCCCAGCACTGTTAAAACATCCTAAGAGCAAAAAAGCCATTCATTTCGGATGTGATTAAGGTGCAAATGACGACATGTGGTCATGATCAACACGTATTTAGCAGGGATGAAAACCAAATGTCGTAATGTGGCGAGGGAGGGCGTGCTTTCAGAGCTTATCCACCCAAACCACCCTGCATCCCTGGTGGTCTAGTGCTCGTGCATTGTCTGGGGATGCTGGTGACGCCACCAAGCCCAGGAAACCGGGGTGTCCTGGGAGCGCTTTAGGAAACTGGATGGAAGGGTTGGTATTCAAACCCATAAGAACTACAATTAAAATGCTTGTTATGTGCTCTTTCCAACGGTGTGCATGTTAGGGGTTAAAGTTTAAAGTGAAGGTAAACTTTGATAAATGAAAGCCCGGTTTTTAACAATACTATTAAAAACAGGGTCACTTTAATTATCAAAGTTTAAAGTGAAGGTAAACTTTGATAAATGAAAGCCCGGTTTTTTAAAATACTATTAAAAACAGGGTCACTTTAATTATCAAAGTTTAGAAAGCAGCCGTTTTGTTTAAAAACTTACCTTTGTTTTTTTCACAGCCAGAACAGCTTCCCCCACCCGGAGATCCTCTCTTCACACGTCGGCAATGACTAATCTAGGAAGCCGAATTAGTCATTGCTGACGTGTGAAGAGAGAATCTCCCTGTGGGGAAAGCTGCTCTGGCTGTGAAAAAAACAAAGGTAAGTTTTTAAACAAAATGGCTGCTTTCTAAACTTTGATAATTAAAGTGACCCTGTTTTTAATAGTATTTTTAAAAACCGGGCTTTCATTTATCAAAGTTTACCTTCACTTTAGACTTTAACCCCTAACATGCATACCGTTGGAAAGAGCACATAAGAATTTTAATTGTATTTTTTTTTTTTTTAAACTAAACGGCTGCTTTCTAAACTTTGATGATTGAATTGAAAGTGCCCCTGTTTACCTTGACTTTAAGCATTTTTTTTTTCATAATTGACCCCTTCGCTACTAGAGATTTCTGAGCAAAAACTACCAGAGAAATTTGTTGCATTTCTTTCCAATGGCATGGAGAGTCTACAAATACATTCAATTACTGTTTGGAAATTCAACTCCTGGCCACCAGGAGGCGGCAAAGACACCCCAGCAAAACTTAAGTATGCCTCCCCTTCCCATACTCCCTGGTCATTCTTTGCCTCCATAACAAGGAGGAAGTGAAGATAGTGCTTTGAAGAAAATGGATTTAAGTCCTTTAATGGGTAGCCTCCCTTCATGTAGGACTGGGGTAATCCTGTGTCCATGTAATTCTCTTTAGTAAGAGTATTGGTAGCTGTTGGAAGTCGCAGTGGAGTCTGTTTTCTCTCCAGCAAATGTATGCTAACCCCCACCCAGCAACCAGCCTTAGTTACTCAGCTTTCCTTTTACTCCAGGTCCCTGTCAGAAGTCTGGATGGATCTGTCTGACCTGGAAGTCTATGTCTGCCACAAAGCAGAGGCTCGAAGGTAAGGGTTCTTTCTTTCTAATGACACAGTGAGTCCATGGATCATATCTAATTACTATTGGGAATACCACCCCTGGCGAGCAGGAGGAGGCAAAGAGCACCACAGCAAAGCTACCAAACATCCCCTCCCTCCAACCCCAGTCATTCTCTTTGTCTATGTTAAGAGCAAGGAGGTGGTAAAGTTTAGGTGTCTGGAAGAAGATTCTTCAATCAAGATTTTATTATTTTTAAGCAGTGCAAGTTTGTTCTGCTTTTTCCTGGGATTTAGCCATAACCCATGTCAGTCTCTTCAGTAGAGCAGTGGTGGCTTTTAAGCAATTGGGAACTTGTGGGGTATAATCCTCACTGCGCCTCCCAAATAGTTATTGAAAGCCTGAGTGAGATCACTCAGTCTTTTCTTTATTCCACAGCTCCATGTGAGGGCTGATGCCTCTCAAACCTAGTGAGCTGCCCTTCTGCCAGGCAGATAACATAAAGATAAGTGCTAATTTTATTTTTCTAGGGAGTATAAAGAAAATTATTGGCACTTTAACAGTTAATTCTGTTGGGACATCAGACTCATTTATCCTATTGTGAGTTCATAGGACAATGGGAGGCAGTTTGTGCAGGCACTGGGGACGAGAGGAGCAGGAACTAAAAACTCAGTTCATTTTTATTATTCCGGTCAGGGTGGTTATGTTTGTTGTTTACATACAGTGAAGATTAATGCCGGCCGGGAGGTTCAGGTTGTGACGCCCACGTTAGGGGTGTCTGTTTTGAAGCGGCAAATAATTTGCGCGCTTTTTCCTTCCTGCTCATTTCCGGTGTGTCATTAGTGTACTTCCTTGTTGCGGTTCCGCTTTTCTGTATTAGCGGTCTCCGGATTCCGAGTGGAGCAGCTCTAAGTTGAGTCCGGATATCTCTCTAACATATCTCCGGCGGTCAGCAGGACAGGTAGGCACCTCAGCAGGACTGGCTGAGATGTAGAGGCTGTCTAGGGTGCTCTAAGTAGGCTGACCATATTGCCGCTTTAAAAAGGGACACGTATGAAAAATACATATGTCAGGGCTGTTTAGGAAATGTTTTGTATAAGAACCATGACATATGTATTTTTCATATGTGTCCCTTTTTAAAGCGGCAATATGGTCACCCTAGCTCTAAGACCAATGTTTATTTTTTGCAATATAAAAAATTGTCCTTTAAAATTTTAAAGGGACAGTAGCTTTTTTTGTGACATAATTTAAAAGACAAATAGAAGTGTTTTATTTTTCTTTTGTTTAATTCTTGGGTAAAGATGGACCAAGAGGCCCTGCAGAATGTTACTTGTTCTTTATGTTTTGATTCTAATGTGGAACCACCAATCCTTTTCTGTTCCTCATGTATTGAGAGAACATTGAATTACAGAGATATACTTTTTGATTCTGAGCCAGCATTGTCTAAGGAGAATGCTGTTCAGGGGTCTTCTGAAAATGTTCAAGATATGCCACAGCTTTCTCCTCAAATGTCCCAAACTTCATCGTCCACACATGCAGTGCCCTGCACTTCTTCTTAAACTCCTGTTGGAGTTTCATTGCAAGACATCGCTACCCTTATGTCTTCTGTTGTAACTGATGCGCTGTCTGCCTTTCCCATGCTGCAGGAAAAGAGGAAAGCTAAGGATTCAGTGAGTAAGGTTTCTGACACAGTCGTGGCTATTCCGAATGTTCCTTCCCAGAAATCTGAGGAAGATACTTTGGTGGCATCTAAGGGGGAAATCTCAGAAGCAGACAGTGTAATTCCTTCTTCTGATGTTGAAGTGGTATCATTCAGATTTAAGCTGGAACACCTCCGTTTGTTACTCAAGGAGGTTTTGGCTACATTGGACGACTCCAACACTACTGTCTTAGTCAATCCTAAGAATTCTAGTAAGCTAAACAAGTATTTTGATGTACCTTCCATGATGGAGGTTTTCCCTGTACCAGATCGGGCTACAGAGATTATTGCTAGGCAGTGGGAGACACCTGGTATCCCTTTTTCTCCATCCCCAATTTTTAAGAAGATGTTTCCTTTTGCTGACTCTATCAAGGAGTCTTGGCAGACGGTCCCCAAGGTGGAAGGGGCAATTTCTACTTTGGCTAAGAGAACTACTATTCCCATAGAGGATAGCTGGTCCTTTAAGGATCCTATGGATAAGAAGTTGGAAGGGTTGCTTAAAAAGATGTATGTACACCAGGGTTTACAATGGCAGCCTGCAGTATGTATTGCTACCGTCACCAGTGCGGCGGCATACTGGTTTGATGCATTGTCTAATTTTATTCAGACACTCCCCTGAAAAAATCCAGGATAGGATCAAGGCCCTTAAAGGGACATTAAACCCCCATTTTTTTTTCATTATTCAGAAAGATAATACAATTTTTAAAAAGTTTCCAATTTACTTCTATTATCCAAAATGTTTCATTCTCATGTTATTCTTTGTTAAAGAGATACCTAGGTAGGTAGTGTGCACATGCCTGAAGCACTACAGGACAGGAAATAGTGCTGCCATCTAGTGTTACTGATAATGTATAACATTGTTGCAAAACTGCTGCTATATAGTGCTGCAGACACATGCACACTCTTGAGCTTACATCTCTGCTTTTCAAATAAGTATAAAAAGAAAATATGATAATAGAAGTAAATTAGAAAGTTGTTTAAAATTGTATGTTCTATCTAAATCATGAAAAAAAATGTTTATGTCCCTTTAAGTTGGCCAATTCTTTTATTATGGATGCTTCCCTACAGGTTATTAAGCTGGGAGCAAAGATTTCTGGCTTTGTCGTACTGGCCTGCAGAGCCTTATGGTTGAAATCCAGGTCTGCAGATGTTTCGTCCAAGTCTAAGCTTTTGGCGATTCCCTACAAGGGTAAGATATTGTTTGGGCCGGGCTTGGCTGAAATTATTTCCGACATTACGGGAGGAAAGGGTAATTTCCTCCCTCAGGTTAAGAGGATAAGCAGAAGGGACGTCAGAGTCATTTTCGTTCCTTTCGAAACTTCAAAGGTAAGCCTTCCTCTCCCTCTGCCAAGCAAGATCAGTCCAAACCTTCCTGGAGGACCAACCAGTCTTGGAACAAGGGGAAGCAATCTAAGAAGCCTGTTAATGACTCGGCATGAAGGGTCTGCCCTCGATCCGGGACCGGATCTTGTGGGGGGCAGACTTTCCTTCTTCGCTCAGGCCTGGGTTTGGGATGTTCCAGATCCCTGGGCAGTGGACATCGTGTCCCAGGGATACAAACTAGAGTTCAAGACCAGGTTTCTGCTCTCAAGATTATCTGTAGACCAGATAAAAATAGAGGCGTTCTTACACTGTGTCCAAGACCTTTCTGACCTGGGAGTGATAGTTCCTGTTCCAATGCATGAACAGGGTCTGGGATTTTACTCCAATCTATTCATGGTTCCCAAAAAAAGAGGAAACTTTCAGACCAATTTTAGACCTCAAAAGTCTAAACAAGTTCCTCAGAGTACCGTCCTTCAAGATGGAAACTATTCGTTCCATTCTTCCCTTGGTTCAAGAGGGTCAATTCATAACAATAGATTTAAAGGATGCGTACCTGAATGTTCCCATCCATAGGGATCGTCACAAGTTTCTGAGGTTCTCATTTCTAGACAAACACTTCCAGTTTGTGGCTCTTCCATTCGGCCTTGCCACAGCTCCCAGAATTTTTTCAAAGGTCCTGGGATCCCTGTTGGCGGTGCTCCGGTTGTGGAGCATTGCAGTGGCGCCTTATCTGGATGGCATTCTGGTTCAGGCTCCATCCTTTCAACAAGCGAACTCCCACACGGAGATGTTATCCTTTCTGCGTTATCACGGATGGAAGGTGAATTTGGGAAAGAGTTCCTTAAATCCAGCTACAAAGGTAGTGTTTTGGGAACCATAATAGATTCCCTATCAATGAAAATATTTCTGACAGAGGTCAGAAAGTCAAATATCTTCAACTCTTGTCTGGCCCTTCAGTCCTCTCCTCGGCCGTCAGTGGTTCAATGTATGGAGGTGATCGGTCTGATAGTAGCTGCCATGGACATCATTCCATTTGCCCGTTTCCACCTCAGACCTCTGCAGTTATGCATGCTCAGGCAATGGAACCGGGATTGTGCGGATCTGTCTCCGTGATTACATTTGGATCAGGCAACCAGAGATTCTCTTCCTTGGTGGTTGTTTCAGGAACATCTCTCCCAGGGAACCTGCTTCTGCAGACCTACCTGGGTGATTGTGACAATGGATGCCAGCCTGCTGAGATGGGGAGCAGTTTATTTAGACAGTTTTTTTTGTGTTGTAAACCTCAGGCACCTCTGCACCTTGTGTTACTTCCTTTATCTCTATTTCCTTTGGTCGAATGACTGGGGTTGGAGGGAGGGGAGGTGATGTGATGTTTGGCGACTTTGCTTTGGTGCTCTTTGCCTCCTGCTGGCCAGGGGTGGTATTTCCAATAGTAATTAGAGATGATCCGTGAACGCACGGTGTCAAGAAATAAATACATTTATCAGGTAAGCATACATTTTGTTTTTCCTTCACAGGTGGAAGGCACAAGACACCTAGAGAGTTGGAAATCTCTCTATTATTTCCTCTGGAGCCTGGTGACTTTGTTACAATAATCTCTTTATTGTGGGGATTGATAACAGGGCAGCATGTAGTAAGGCCACTGCTTACTACTCTGGCTGCATACTTTATATTTTAGTAGTAGCATTTTGGGACTGAGGCTGTCAGGGCATTTTTTTATTTATTTTTTGCTATACTCTGCATTATATTCGACTAATATAAGGGATCAAAATCTTTATGCATCAGTGATGTGCTTATTCATTATACATTCCAGTGTGGTCACTTAGCTAATAACTAAGCTTAGTGGCATAACTTTTCCATTTGATTAAGTCTGTCGGATGTGTGCGATATTTTTACTCAGAGTAGATGCGGCGAGTTTTCGCGCACTTTTCTGTTGGTGTCGCACTTCAACTGTTGCGTTCAAGTGACCGGCCGCGTGTCTCACTTCTCCCGACCTCAGAAGTGTGGAGATCGGTGATCGGCACTGTCTGTTTTCTATCCAAAGGAGGTGGTGAGTAACTACAACGGCTGTTGGGAGTATAGAGGTGCCGTAATTTTTTTCTTAATCATTCCGGTGGGGTTTTTTTTTTTCCAGTATAGATCACCGGGTTCAAAATTCTCCTTTAACAAGCACCGGGAGCAACTTGTCAATAAAATATTAAATCTGACATTATATAAGAGCCCTCCAGGAATTCAGTTTATTTATAATCTGTTTTCTTCTGTTATGTGTGATCAGTCCACGGGTCATCATTACTTCTGGGATATAACTCCTCCCCAACAGGAAATGCAAGAGGATTCACCCAGCAGAGCTGCATATAGCTCCTCCCCTCTACGTCAGTCCCAGTCATTCTCTTGCACCCAACGACTAGATAGGATGTGTGAGAGGACTATGGTGATTATACTTAGTTTTTATGACTTCAATCAAAAGTTTGTTATTTTACAATAGCACCGGAGCGTGTTATTACTTCTCTGGCAGAGTTTGAGGAAGAATCTGCCAGAGTTTTTTTACTATGATTTTAACCGGAGTAGTTAAGATCATATTGCTGTTCTCGGTCATCTGAGGGAGGTAAAAGCTTCAGATCAGGGGACAGCGGGCAGATGAATCTGCATTGAGGTATGTAGCAGTTTTTATTTTCTGAATGGAATTGATGAGAAAATCCTGCCATACCGTTATAATGACATGTATGTATACACTTCAGTATTCTGGGGATGGTATTTCACCGGAACTACTCTGTTAAAAGTCACTAATCCTTTTATTAAGTATTTATCATGTTAAACGTTTTTGCTGGAATGTAGAATCGTTTACATTGCTGAGGTACTGAGTGAATAAATATTTGGGCATTATTTTCCACTTGGCAGTTGTTTGCTTTTAATTGTGACAGTTTCGTTTCTCTTCACTGCTGTGTGTGAGGGGGAGGGGCCGTTTTTGGCGCTCTTTGCTACGCATCAAAAAATTCCAGTCAGTTACTCTTATATTTCCTGCATGATCCGGTTCATCTCTGACAGATCTCAGGGGTCTTCAAACTTCTTTGGAGGGAGGTAGTTTCTCTCAGCAGAGCTGTGAGAATTTTATATTGACTGTGAATAAAAACGTTGCTCTGTAATTTTTTATGTCAAATTTAATTTTTTGGGAACAAACCTTTGCTAAAAGTTGTGTTGTTTTAAAGTTTGATGCTATAACTGTTTTTCAGTTCATTATTTCAACTGTCATTTAATCGTTTAGTACCTCTTTGAGGCACAGTACGTTTTTGCTAAAAAAGATTATAACCAAGTTGCAAGTTTATTGCTAGTGTGTTAAACATGTCTGACTCAGAGGAAGATATCTGTGTCATTTGTTCCAATGCCAAGGTGGAGCCCAATAGAAATTTATGTACTAACTGTATTGATGCTACTTTAAATAAAAGTCAATCTGTACAATGTGAACAAATTTCACCAAACAGCGAGGGGAGAGTTATGCCGACTAACTCGCCTCACGCGGCAGTACCTGCATCTCCCGCCCGGGAGGTGCGTGATATTATGGCGCCTAGTACATCTGGGCGGCCATTACAGATAACATTACAAGATATGGCTACTGTTATGACTGAAGTTTTGTCTAAATTACCAGAACTAAGAGGCAAGCGTGATCACTCTGGGGTGAGAACAGAGTGCGCTGACAATACTAGGGCCATGTCTGATACTGCGTCACAGCTTGCAGAGCATGAGGACGGAGAGCTTCATTCTGTGGGTGACGGTTCTGATCCAAACAGATTGGATTCAGATATTTCAAATTTTAAATTTAAATTGGAGAACCTCCGTGTATTACTAGGGGAGGTCTTAGCAGCTCTCAATGATTGTAACACCGTTGCAATACCAGAGAAACTGTGTAGGTTGGATAAATACTTTGCGGTACCGGCGAGTACTGACGTTTTTCCTATACCTAAGAGACTAACTGAAATTGTTACTAAGGAGTGGGATAGACCCGGTGTGCCGTTCTCACCCCCTCCAATATTTAGAAAGATGTTTCCAATAGACGCCACCACTCGGGACTTATGGCAAACGGTCCCTAAGGTGGAGGGAGCAGTTTCTACTTTAGCTAAGCGTACCACTATCCCGGTGGAGGATAGCTGTGCTTTTTCAGATCCAATGGATAAAAAATTAGAGGGTTACCTTAAGAAAATGTTTGTTCAACAAGGTTTTATATTGCAACCCCTTGCATGTATCGCGCCGATTACGGCTGCGGCAGCATTTTGGATTGAGTCTCTGGAAGAGAACCTTAGTTCATCTACGCTAGACGACATTACGGACAGGCTTAGAGTCCTTAAACTAGCTAATTCATTCATTTCGGAGGCCGTAGTACATTTAACCAAACTTACGGCTAAGAACTCAGGATTCGCCATACAGGCACGTAGGGCGCTGTGGCTAAAATCCTGGTCAGCTGATGTTACTTCTAAGTCCAAATTACTTAATATACCTTTCAAGGGGCAGTCTTTATTTGGGCCCGGTTTGAAAGAAATTATCGCTGACATTACAGGAGGTAAGGGCCACGCCCTACCTCAAGACAAAGCCAAAGCTAAGGCTAGACAGTCTAATTTTCGTCCCTTTCGGAATTTCAAAACAGGAGCAGCATCAACCTCCACTGCACCAAAACAGGAAGGAGCTGTTGCTCGTTACAGGCAAGGCTGGAAGCCTAACCAGTCCTGGAACAAGAGCAAGCAGGCCAGGAAACCTGCTGCTGCCCCAAAGACAGCATGAACCGAAAGCCCCCGATCCGGGACCGGATCTAGTGGGGGGCAGACTTTCTCTCTTCGCCCAGGCCTGGGCAAGAGATGTTCAGGATCCCTGGGCACTAGAGATCATATCTCAGGGATACCTTCTAGACTTCAAATTATCTCCCCCAAGAGGGAGATTTCATCTGTCAAGGTTGTCAACAAACCAGATAAAGAAAGAAGCGTTTCTACGCTGTGTACAAGATCTGTTATTAATGGGAGTGATCCATCCGGTTCCGCGGTCGGAACAAGGACAAGGGTTCTACTCAAACCTGTTTGTGGTTCCCAAAAAAGAGGGAACTTTCAGGCCAATCTTAGATTTAAAGATTCTAAACAAATTCCTAAGAGTTCCATCGTTCAAAATGGAAACTATTCGGACAATCTTACCCATGATCCAAAAGGGTCAGTACATGACCACAGTGGATTTAAAAGATGCTTACCTTCACATACCGATCCACAAAGATCATCACCGGTATCTAAGGTTTGCCTTCTTAGACAGGCACTACCAGTTTGTAGCTCTTCCATTCGGATTGGCTACGGCTCCAAGAATCTTCACAAAGGTTCTGGGTGCCCTTCTGGCGGTACTAAGACCGCGAGGGATTTCGGTAGCTCCGTACCTAGACGACATTCTAATACAAGCTTCAAGCTTTCAAACTGCCAAGTCTCATACAGAGCTAGTTCTGGCATTTCTAAGGTCGCATGGATGGAAAGTGAACGAAAAGAAGAGTTCTCTTTTTCCTCTCACAAGAGTTCCATTCTTGGGGACTCTTATAGATTCTGTAGAAATGAAGATTTACCTGACAGAAGACAGGTTAACAAAGCTTCAAAATGCATGCCGTGTCCTTCATTCCATTCAACACCCGTCAGTAGCTCAATGCATGGAGGTGATCGGCTTAATGGTAGCGGCAATGGACATAGTACCTTTTGCACGCCTACACCTCAGACCGCTGCAATTGTGCATGCTAAGTCAGTGGAATGGGGATTACTCAGATTTGTCCCCTACTCTGAATCTGAATCAAGAGACCAGAAATTCTCTTCTATGGTGGCTTTATCGGCCACACCTGTCCAGGGGGATGCCATTCAGCAGACCAGACTGGACAATCGTAACAACAGACGCCAGCCTACTAGGTTGGGGCGCTGTCTGGAATTCTCTGAAGGCTCAGGGACTATGGAATCAGGAGGAGAGTCTCCTTCCAATAAACATTCTGGAATTGAGAGCAGTTCTCAATGCCCTTCTGGCTTGGCCCCAATTAACAACTCGGGGGTTCATCAGGTTTCAGTCGGACAACATCACGACTGTAGCTTACATCAACCATCAGGGAGGGACAAGAAGCTCCCTAGCAATGATGGAAGTATCAAGAATAATTCGCTGGGCAGAGTCTCACTCTTGCCACCTGTCAGCAATCCACATCCCGGGAGTGGAGAACTGGGAGGCGGATTTCTTGAGTCGCCAGACTTTTCATCCGGGGGAGTGGGAACTTCATCCGGAGGTCTTTGCCCAAATACTTCGACGTTGGGGCAAACCAGAGATAGATCTCATGGCGTCTCGCCAGAACGCCAAACTTCCTCGCTACGGGTCCAGATCCAGGGATCCGGGAGCGGTTCTGATAGATGCTTTGACAGCACCTTGGAACTTCGGGATGGCTTATGTGTTTCCACCCTTCCCGCTGCTTCCTCGATTGATTGCCAAAATCAAACAGGAGAGAGCATCAGTGATTCTAATAGCGCCTGCATGGCCACGCAGGACTTGGTATGCAGATCTAGTGGACATGTCATCCTGTCCGCCTTGGTCTCTACCTCTAAGACAGGACCTTCTGATACAGGGTCCATTCAAACATCAAAATCTAACTTCTCTGAAGCTGACTGCTTGGAAATTGAACGCTTGATTTTATCAAAACGTGGTTTTTCTGAGTCGGTTATTGATACCCTGATACAGGCTAGGAAGCCTGTTACCAGAAGGATTTACCATAAAATATGGCGTAAATACCTATACTGGTGCGAATCCAAAGGTTACTCCTGGAGTAAGGTTAGGATCGCTAGGATATTGTCTTTTCTACAAGAAGGTTTAGAAAAGGGTTTATCAGCTAGTTCATTAAAGGGACAGATTTCAGCTCTGTCCATCTTGTTACACAGGCGTCTGTCAGAAAATCCAGACGTCCAGGCCTTTTGTCAGGCTTTAGCTAGGATCAGGCCTGTGTTTAAAGCTGTTGCTCCGCCATGGAGTTTAAACTTAGTTCTTAACGTTTTACAGGGTGTTCCGTTTGAACCCCTTCATTCCATTGATATAAAATTGTTATCTTGGAAAGTTCTGTTTTTAATGGCTATTTCCTCGGCTCGAAGAGTCTCTGAGTTATCAGCCTTACATTGTGATTCTCCTTATCTGATTTTTCACTCAGACAAGGTAGTTCTGCGTACTAAACCTGGGTTCTTACCTAAGGTAGTCACTAACAGGAACATCAATCAAGAGATTGTTGTTCCATCCTTGTGCCCAAATCCTTCTTCAAAGAAGGAACGTCTTCTACACAATCTGGATGTAGTTCGTGCCCTCAAGTTCTACTTGCAGGCAACTAAAGATTTTCGCCAAACTTCTTCCCTGTTTGTCGTTTATTCTGGACAGAGGAGAGGTCAAAAAGCTTCTGCTACCTCTCTCTCTTTTTGGCTTCGTAGCATAATACGTTTAGCCTATGAGACTGCTGGACAGCAGCCTCCTGAAAGAATTACAGCTCACTCCACTAGAGCTGTGGCTTCCACTTGGGCCTTTAAGAATGAGGCCTCTGTTGAACAGATTTGCAAGGCTGCAACTTGGTCTTCGCTTCATACTTTTTCCAAATTTTACAAATTTGACACTTTTGCTTCTTCGGAGGCTATTTTTGGGAGAAAGGTTCTTCAGTCAGTGGTTCCTTCTGTATAATGAGCCTGCCTATCCCTCCCGTCATCCGTGTACTTTTGCTTTGGTATTGGTATCCCAGAAGTAATGATGACCCGTGGACTGATCACACATAACAGAAGAAAACATAATTTATGCTTACCTGATAAATTCCTTTCTTCTGTTGTGTGATCAGTCCACGGCCCGCCCTGTTTTAAGGCAGGTAAATATCTTTTAAATTATACTCCAGTCACCACTTCACCCTTGGTTACTCCTTTCTCGTTGATTCTTGGTCGAATGACTGGGACTGACGTAGAGGGGAGGAGCTATATGCAGCTCTGCTGGGTGAATCCTCTTGCATTTCCTGTTGGGGAGGAGTTATATCCCAGAAGTAATGATGACCCGTGGACTGATCACACAACAGAAGAAAGGAATTTATCAGGTAAGCATAAATTATGTTTTTTTGCTTAACTCAACTCCGGATTTTTCTAAGTCTTATCCCTGATTTATTCATATAATTTATTCAGATAATTTTATAAATTATATTTCTTTCCTAAGATATGGAGAGTCCACAACGTCATTCTAATTACTAGTGGGAATATCACTACTGGCCAGCAGGAGGAGGCAAAGAGCACCACAGCAAAGCTGTTAAGTGTCACTCCCCTACCCATAATCGCCAGTCATTGTCTTTGCCTCTGTCAATGGAGGAGGTGAAGTTTGGTGTCTGAAGATTTGAATTCCTTTTTCGGGTACTTTTCCCTGCAAGCAAGGATTTTGGGTTTAGCTGTGTCCACGTCAATCTCTTCAGTAAAGTAGTGGTGGCTTTTAAGCAGTTAGAAAGTTGTAAGGTAGTCCTTACTTAGTTTTCTAACATGTTTGCTGCCCTTGGTATAGAAAGCCACAGTTGGTTACTCTGTTCTTTCTTTTTCTACAGGTCTCTGTGAGGAGTATGTGTCCTTTCACGCCTTGTAAACTCATCCTGTCTGACAGCTAGATTGCAGGTAAGTGCCTTTTGTCTTCTAGGTATTGGAGACTTGCACTTAAAAAGATTGAGCTGCAACTTTAATTTGGGACATGTGATATCCTTTATAAGGATATTTATAGGCAGGGTACAGACACTTTATATGTGACTTGGAGACTAAGGGGTTAATACTTTTTGTTTGGTTTTAAAGGATATCCCTTATTATAATCATCGTGGCTCATGTTCTACTTATTCTTAATAGTAGTGGAAATGCAGGAGGCTATTTAATGTTAACGGTCTTGCAGTCTGTCAGTGTTTCGAAAGTGCGCTTTTAATTTTAACTGCACAATTTCACTTTGGCTTGTCATGTGACCCGCTCTTCTGCTTTCAGTTTCCTAAGCGGAGCAGCGTCTCACTGTTGCCGACATCTCTAGTTTTTTTTCAATTGGCAGGAGAGCTCTGCTGTTTTCATTGCATTGGGAACTCTCTTTTGGTAAACCGGAGGTCAGGTGAGACACCTCAGTCAGGCTGAGGTACAGAGGTCTTGTTTTATTTTTGGTTTAGTTAGCGGATACATTGTGTACTCACTCTGAGGTATTTTCTTAAAGTTACAGTATTTAAATAAAACAAGACAATAAAATTTCACTGTTAATTGTAAAAATCTCTGGTATTATGGACAAGGATCAGGACTCTGTCTTTTGATAAATGCTTGTTATGCCTTGAGGCACACATTATTTTGCCAATGCAATTCTGTGCTGCATGCTTAGCTAGAACCCTTGAATGTAAAGATAGATTGTTGCCCTCTGAGCCCAATGTCTCTCAGGATGATGCTGTTCAGGCAATGCCACAGCTTTCTACTCAAACGTCCCAAACCTCTATGGCATCAGATAAAGTGCCCTGCAGTTCCTCTCAGCCTCCTGGAGGAGTTTATTTGCCTGCAGATTTTGCTGCACAGGTATCTTCTGTGGTATCTGCAGCATTATCTGTTTTTCCTATGCTGGGAAAATGCAAGAGGAAAATTAGACTTTCGGATAGTAAGGTTTCTGTTACACCTACTGCTACGCAGGTTGTCCTTTCTCATAAGTCTGACGAGGATGATACCTTGGTAGCTTCTGAGGGTAAAATCTTAGATTCGGACATTTTAATTCCTTCATCTGATACTGAAGAAGTAAACTTCAGGTTTAAGCTTGAACACCTTCGTGTACTGTTAAAGGAGGTATTAGCTACTTTGGACGACTCTGATACTTCTGTCGTCATTCCTAAGAAGTCTAGTAAACTTAATAAATTCTATGATGTTCCTTCCTCTGTGGAAGTGTTTCCTGTGACGGAGATTATTTCACAGGCATGGGAGAAGCCAGGGATACCTTTCTCCCCATCTCCCATATTTAAAAAGATGTTTTCTGTTGATGACTCATTAAAGATTCATGGCGCACGGTGCCTAAAGTAGAGTGGGCTATTTCTACTCTGGCTAAGAAAACTACGATCCCTATAGAGGATAGCTTCTCCTTTAAGGACCCCATGGACAAAAAGCTGGAGGCTCATTTGAAAAAGATGTATATTCATCAAGGTCTTCAATGGCAACCTGCAGTTTGTATTGCCACAGTAGCAAGTGCGGCATCTTATTGGTGCAACGCCTTGTGTGAATCAATTTTAGTAGAGACTTTGTTGGAGGAGATCCAAGATAGGATTAAGGCTCTCAAGCTAGCCAATTCCTTTATTTCTGATGCTAACATGCAAGTTATTAGACTAGGAGCCAAGATATCTGGCTTCACTATCTTAGCCCGCAGGGCTTTGTGGCTAAAATCTTGGTCAGCTGATGTTACTTCCAAGTCCAAGCTTCTGGCACTTCTTTACAAAGGTAATACCTTGTTTAGACCTGGTCTGGCAGAAATAATTTCTGATATTACGGGTGGAAAAGGGTCTTTTCTATCTCCAAGATCAGAACAGACCTAAAGGACGTCAAAGTAATTTACGTTCCTTTCGTAACTTCAAAGGTCAAAAGTCTTCCTCTTCCAAGCAGTAGCAGACCAAGTCTTCTTGGAAGCCCAATCAGTCTTGGAATAAGGGGAAAGCAATCAAAGAAACCCTCAGCTGAGTCTAAGTCAGTATGAAGGGTCGGCCCCCAAACCGGGATCGGATCAAGTGGGGGGCAGACTTTCCCTGTTTTGTCAAGCATGAATATGAGATGTCCCAGATCCGTGGGCTGTGGACATATTATCTCAGGGTTACAAAATAGAATTCAAAACTTTTCCCTCCCAGGGACAGATTCCACCTCTCAAGATTATCTGCAGACCAGGTAAGGAGAGAGGCATTCTTGAACTGAATTCAGGACCTTTCCTACCTGGGAGTGATTGTTCCAGTTCCAGTAAGGGAACAGGGTTTAGGATTCTATTCAAATCTGTTTGTGGTTCCCAAAAAAGAGGGAACTTTTTGACCCATTTCAGATCTAAAGTGTCTCAACAAGTTTCTCAGGGTACCGTCCTTCAAAATTAAAACCATTTGTTCTATTCTACCTTTGGTCCAAAAGGGTCAGTCTACCCTTAGACCATAGACCTGAAGGATGCGTATCTTTATGTTCCCATCCACAGAGATCATCACAAGTTCCTGAGATTCGCCTTTCTAGACAAACACTTTCAGTTTGTGGCTCTTCCGTTTGGCCTTGCCACAGCTCCCAGAATTTTCTCAAAGGTTCTGGGGGTTCTCTTGGCAGTGATCAGTTCTCTGGGAATTTCAGTGGGGCCCTACCTAGTCGACATTTTGGTTCAGGCACTATCTTTTCAACAAGCAAACTCTCATACAGAGATCTTGTCTTTTCTGCGTTCCCACGGATGGAAAGTGAATCTGTAAAAAAGTTCCCTTGTTCCAGCTACAAGAGTGGTTTTCTTAGGGACTATAATAGATTCCTTATCTATGAAAATATTTCTAGTGGAGGTCAGAAAGTCCAAAATTCTCTCCTCTTGCCTCTCTCTACAGTCTACTGTTCAGCCATCAGTGGCTCAATGCATAGAGGTAATTGGTCTGATGGTTGCTTCCATGGACATTTTCCCTTTGCTTGATTCAATTTGAGAGCTCTGCAGTTATGCATGCTCAGACAATGGAAATTCTGATCTGTGTGATGATAAATCTAGAACAGTCAACAAGAGACCCTACTCCAATGGTGCATCAGGAGCATTTGTCTCAGGGCACATGTTTCCGGAGACCTTCCTGGGTGATAGTGACCATGGACGCCAGACTGCTAGGGAGCAGCCTGGGACTCGTTAAAGTCGCAGGGATTATGATACATCTTGGAGTTGAGAACGATTTACAATGCTCTGATGGCTTGGCCTTAATTGTCCTTAGCCCGGCTTATCAGGTTCCAGTCGGGCAACATCACTTCAGTGGCTTACATCAACCACCAGGGAGGAACTCTGAGTTCCTTAGCCATGAAGGAGGTGACTCGGATTATTCAGTGGGCGGAATCTCACAATTGTTGCCATTCACATTCCAGGAGTGGACAACTGGAAGGCCGATTTCCTGAGCAGACAGACATTTCATCCCTGGGAGTGGGCTCTCCTTTCAAAGGTGTTCTCCAGGTGAACCATTAAATGAGGTCTCGGCAGAACGCCAAAATTCCAAGGTACGGTTCAAGGTCAAGAGATGAGCAGGCAGCTCTGATAGATGCTCTGACGATCTCTTGGGTGTTCGGTCTAGCATACCCGTTTCCTCCGTTTGCGCTCCTTCCACGAGTCATTGCTTGTATCAAACAGGAGAGAGCGTCTGTGATTCTAATAGCTCCTTCTTGGCCTCGCAGGATCTGGTATGCACACCTAGTAAACATTTCATCTCTGCCACCTTGGAGGTTGCCTCTGAGGAAGGACCTTCTAACTCGAGGTCCATTCCTCCATCCAAATCTCGTTTCTCTGAAGCTGACTGCTTGGATATTAAATGCTTAGTTCTGGCTAAGCGTGGATTTTCTGAGTCGGTCATTGAGACCATGCTGTAGGTTCACAAGCCTGTTACACGTAAGGTTTATCATAAGTATGCTCGTAAATACCTTTTTTGGTGTGAATCCACCATGGAGTAGGGTCAGGATTCCTAGGATTTTGTCTGGAGAAAGGGTTGTCAGTCAGTTCTCTGAAAGGTCAGATTTCTGCTTTATCTATTCTTTTACATAAGCGTCTGGCAGATGAGCCAGATGTTCAATCTTTTTGTCAAGCTCTGGTCAGAATCAGGCCTGTGTTTAAACCTGTTGCTCCTCCTTTGAGCCTTAACCTTGTTCTTAAAGTTTTGTAGCTGGCTCTGTTTGAGCCAATGCATTTGTTAGATATTAAGTTGTTATCTTGGAAGGTTTTGTTTCTTGTTGCTATCTCTTTTGCTCGGAGAGTTTCGGAACTCTCGGCTTTGCAGTGTAATTCACATTATCTTATTTTTCATGCATATAAGGTGGTTCTTCGTACTAAATTGGTTTCGGCTAGAAATATTAATCAGGAAATTGTTGTTCCTTCTCTCTGTCTCAATCCTTCATCTCACAAGGAACGTATGTTGCACAACTTGGATGTTGTTCGTGCTCTAAAATTCTGCCTACAGGAGACTAAGGATTTTCGCCAGTCTTCTGCCCTGTATTTTTGTTTCTCAGGAAAGCTTAAGGGTCAGAAGGCTACTGCTACTTCTCTTTCCGTCTGGTTGAGAAGTATAATTCGTTTTGCTTATGAGACTGCTGGTCAGCAGCCTCCTGAGAGAATTACAGCTCATTCCACTAGGGCTGTTTCCTCTTCTTGGGCTTTCAAAAATGAAGCTTCTGTGGAACAGATTTGCAAGGCTGCAACTTGGTCCTCTCTGCATACTTTTTCCAAATTTTCCAAATTTAATACTTTTGCCTCGGCTGAGGCCTCTTGGGAGAAAGGTTCTTCAAGCGGTGGTGCCTTCTGTTTGGGTCTGCCTGTCTTGTTCTCCCTCCCTATTCATTCTGTGTCCTCTAGCTTGGGTGTTGGTTCCCACTAGTAATTGGAATAATGTTGTGGACTCTCCATATCTTAGGAAAGAAAACAAAATTTATGCTTACCTTATACATTTCTTTCTGGATATGGAGAATCCACGACCCCACCCTTTATTAAGACAGTTATTTTTTACTAAACCTCAGGCACCTCTAGACCTTTGTGTTATTCCTTTTTCCATTTTCCTCCAGTCGTATGACTGGGAATTATGGGTAGGGAAGTGACACTTAACAGCTTTGCTGTGGTGCTCTTTGCCGCCTCCTGCTGGCCAGGAGTGATATTCCCACTAGTAATTGGAATGACGTTGTAGACTCTCCATATCCAGAAATAAATAAATGTATTAGGTAAGCATACATTTTGTTTTCTGTGGGGAAATCATTTAAATCCAACATGGAGGACACTGTGGATAAGGGCCAACATTTTTCATTACAATTACACAAATTTTTATACTGTGAAGAAGCCCATGTGATCCCCCCTGCTCAATTGTGTTCCATTTTGCAGACTAAAAATAAAGGTGCTCTTTCCAAAAAAGTTAACCCCTCAGAGCTTTCTACCTCTCAGGACTCTGTTGACCTAGACAAGCCTCAACTTTCTCCTTAGTCCCTGTCCCTAGTAGTTATACCGGCAGTGCGCTGCGGCTCAGTCTCTGTCTAGGGGAGTGTTTTTACCAGGAGACTTTGCAGCACAGCTTACCTCTGCTGTTTCTGCAGCGCTGAGCTCCTTACCTATTGCGGGTAAGAGAAAGTCACGTTTCCTCTGAAACAGAAATCTCGTCTAACGCCAAGGCTGCTTTAGTCAGTTTATCTAAAAAAATCTGAGGATGACCATAACTTAGTGGTCTCTGAAGGTGAGATCTCTGATTCTGACTCTGCTTCAGACAGTCCTGTAGAATCAGAAGAGGTTAATTTCAGATTTAAGCTAGAACACCTTTGGTTATTACTTAAAGGGACACTGAACCCAAATTTTTTCTTCCGTGATTCAGATAGAGCATGCAATTTTAAACAACTTTCTAATTTACTCCTATTATCAATTTTTCTTCATTCTCTTGCTTTCTTTATTTGAAAAAGAAGGCATCTAAGCTATTTTTTGGTTCAGAACCATGGAAAGCACTTGTTTATTGGTAGGTGAGTTTACCCACCAATCAGCAAGAACAACACAGTGTGTTCACCAAAAATGGGCCGGCATCTAAACTTACATTATTGCATTTCAAATAAAGATACCAAGAGAATGAAAAGAATTTGATAATAGGAGTAAATTAGAAAGTTGCTTAAAATTGCATGCTCTATCTGAATCATGATAGAAAATGTTTTGTTCAGTGTCCCTTTAAGGAGGTACTAGCTACATTAGATGTCTCGAAGCCCACAACAACAGAGGCTCCTATAGTTACTAAGCTGGACAGAGTTTTTTATGTCAAACCTAAGTCTCTGGAAGCTTTTCTAGTTCCACCTTGTATGTCTGACATCATTTCTAAGGAATTGGAGAAGCTGGGTATTCCTTTTTCCCCATCTCTTATTTTTAAGAACATTTTTCCGATCTCTAGTTTTGTTCTGGATCTGTGGATAAGGCTATCTCCACCCTGGCCACTGGAGGATAGTACATCATTTAAGGACCCCATGGATAGGAAGTTGGAGAGGTGTTTAAGTAAAATGTTCCTCCATCAATTTCTGTTATGGCAGCTGGTGGCGGGCATAGCGGCGGTCGCTAGAGTGGCTTCATATGTGACTCCTTATCTGAACTGATTCTGGAGGATACTCCCTTGGAGGAGATTCAGGACAAGATTAAGGCCTTGAAATTAACTAATTCCTTTATTTGCGATGCCGGTATGCAGGTCGTTCATCTAAGTGTGAAGACCTCGGGTCTTGCTGTTCTGTCTCGCAGAGCCTTGTGGCTAAAGTTCTGGTCAGTGGACATGGTTTCCAAATCTAGACTCCTTTCCTTACCTTTTAAGGAAAAATCCTTATTTGGTCCGGGATTTAATTCCATTATCTCCATGGTGACGGGAGGGAAGGGGGCCTTCCTTCCTCAGGATAAGAAGTCTAGGCCAAAGGGTCGTCAATCTTCTAATTTTTGTTCCTTTCGCAATTTCAAAGGACAGAAGTCCACGGCTTCCTCCAAGTTTGACCAGTCTAAGAGTTCCTGCAAGCCTAATCAGCCAAGGAACAAGAACAAAAAGTCCAAGAAGCCTGTCTCTGAAAAGAAGACAGCATGAAGGAGCAGCCACCGATCTGGGATCGGATAACGTAGGGGGCAGACTTTCCTTCTTTTAGGACGCCTGGATTCACAATACTTCGGATCCTTGGGCGATGGATTTGGTCTCCCAAGGGTACAAGATAGGTTTCAAGTCTTGCCTGCCAAGAGGCAGATTTCTCCTATCAAGACTATCCTCAAACCCAGTAAAAGGAGAAGCATTCTTAAATTGTGTAAGGAACCTCTCTTCCCTGGGAGTGATTGTTCTGGTCCCTCCGGCAGAGCAGGGCTAAGGGTATTGTTACAACCTTTTTATCGTTCCCAAGAAAGAAGGAACATTCTGTCCTATTTTGGATCTAAAGTGCCTCAACAGATTTCTCAAGGTTCTGTCCTTCAAGATGGAAACTATCCAATCCATTCTTCCTTTGGTCCAGGAGGGTCAGTTCATGACCACTATAGACCTGAAGGACGTTTACCTCCATGTTCCTGACCACAGAGAAAATTTTCAATTTCTGCGGTTTGCCTTTCTAGACAAACACTTTCAATTTGTAGCCTTTCCTTTTGGCCTGGCTACAGCTCCCATAATCTTTACGAAGGTGCTGGGGTCTCTCTTGGCAGTGGCCAGATCTCAGGCCCTGTACCTGGACAATATATTGGTTTAGGCTCCCTCTTTTCATTTGGCAAGATCTGACACAGTCTCTCTGTTGTCCCTTCTTTGCTCTCACGAGTGGAAGATAAATCTGGAAAAGAGCTCCCTGGTTCCAAATACCGGGGTCTGTTTTTGGGAGACAATCATAGATTGTCTCCTTGAAGATCTTTCTGACAGATGTGAGACAGTCCAAATTTCTCTCTGCCTGTCTTTCTCTTCAGTCTTCAGCACACCCCTTATTAGCGCAGTGAATGGAAGTTATTGGTCTCATGGTGGCCTCCATGGACATTATTCCTTTTGCTCGCTTCCATCTGAGACCTCTCCAAATATGTATGCTCAGACAATGAAATCTCAGCGGATCGTCCTAGACAACCAAACAAATTAATCTCTTTCTTGGTGGATCTGTCTGGATCATCTGGCTCAAGGCATGTGTTTTTTGAGACAGTCTTGGGAGATTGTGACTATGGATGCCAGTCTTTCAGGCTGGGAAGCAGTTTGGGGTCCCTTAAGAGCTCAGGGATCCTGATTTCTGATGGAGTCTGTCCTCCCAATAAATATTCTGGAGCTGGGAGCAATCTACAATGCTCTGATAGCATGACCCCAACTGAGTTCTGTCCAGTTTATCAGATTTCAATAATACAACATAACCTCTGTGGCTTATATCAACCATCAGGGAGGAACAAGGAGCTCCCTAGCTATGAAGGAGGTCTCATGCATCCTTCAGTGGGCAGAGTCCCACAATTGCCTTATTTCCACCATTCATATACTGGGATTGGACATTTGGAAAGTGGACTATCTGAGCAGACAGGCTTTCCACCCACGCGGAGTGAGCCCTTCATCTGGATGTTTTTTCCAAGATGAACCTCAGGTGGGAAGTTCCGGACATAGACCTCATGGCATAGATATTTCTTTCCAAAGGCAGGGAGAGTCGATTCATTCATTACTGTTGAGAATATCAACACCTGGTCACCGGGAGGAGGCAAAGACACCCCAGGCAAAGGCTATAAATATCCCTCCCATTTCCCCTATCCCCCCAGTCATTCTTTGCCTTTCGTCACTTTAGGAGGATGGCAGAGAAGTGTTAGAAGAAAATTGTAGTCCATTAATGGGTATGTTCCCTTCAAGTGTGGACTGGGATGTTTGAGTAACCATGTAATCCTCTCAGTGAGAGTTGTGGTGAACACAGGCTTTAGATGTCGCAGGGAACGATCTCTGACCACTATCTAGTCTTAAAGCTATCACCTCCTGGGAACTCAGTGTTCACTCTTTACACTGTTTTCTCCTTATCTCCAGGTCCCTGTCAGATGTGTTTGGTGAGACTGTCGGACCTTGACGCACTGTGTCTTCTCCACATCTTTGATCCTGGAGGGTAAGTCCTTTATATTTATTTGAGGAATTATGCCTAGTAGGGCTGCAAATTCCTTGAGCTTATCTGGACATTGAATTAAACAGTTCACAGTGTGATACTTTATTCTCTTCCAGATATGGGGACATTTAACACCTTTTATAATATGGAGGTTTGTCATGAATACCTCATAATTTAGATGCTAAGGGGTTAATATTCTTTAGCTAGTGAGCTAAAAATATTTGTTTTTCAAGAACAAATGTGTTGCCTTGTTTATGTGCTGTGTGTGTGTGTGTTTTTTCCTTTGATAAACCAGACACCCCTAATAAATAGTTTATAAGGTCCACTTCACCAAATGTTATTGTGTATGCATTGATGCATGAAGCTAGTAAACTTGTCAGCTCCAGAGACACAAAACAGTGCCTCTCCCCAGAGCAGATAAGGTCACTAAGAGGACACTAGTACAATTTAAGATTTGGTTTAAACATGTTATGACACAAGATGAGGGAAATATGACAACCATGTTATATTTAGTACCAAACTAATGCTCAGGATGTCATTGGGAAGTTGCTTATTGTAATGCAGCTAATGTTTTCCTGTGGCAACTGAAGAAATGTTGGATCTCAACTTTCTAGAAATGTCCCTTTAAGAGATTCTTGATTTTTTGGTTACAGGAGAAAAAATATCAATCCTGTGATTATTTGATATAATAGAACAGTTCTTCCTTGTAAGCACTGCAGGAGACTGTAGTTATGATCCTGCTACCCCTTTATTTTCAGTTAGGATAAACGTTATGCAAGAGAGAATACTTTCAGTTTGAGGAGTAAACTTGGGGGTGTGAGTATACTGGCCAATCAGTACTTAGCTGGCATCTGGTTGCTTGTGAGCAGGAGAAAGTTAGCCGAGCGGTTATTGTAGGAGCCGGCTGTGACGTCACGTTTGGAGGTGTGCGTCAGAGGGCCAATCAGAAGGCTTGAATATCGGCAGCTTCGTAGTGTTAGAGAATGCAAAGAGGAAAAGACTTATAGCTGCAGCGGTTCAAACAAGAAGGAATTATTTTAAAATGTATCGGTTGTGACCGTGGAGAGAGAAGGCAAGTAGCAATATTAGCCTTGCTCTGGTTAGATGTTTTCCCTGGAGTGAATGTCAAAAGTCCCACTAAATAACCTAGAATGGCAGTAGTGAAAGGCTGCTGTAAGATGAAGGTTAGGTAGTTAGGTGAAAGCTGGGTTCCTTGTCTAGGTTCAAAACAAACTGCAGTTGTTGATGGGATAGCAGGGTGATAGTCAGTTTAGCAAGCCCAGTCTTTGTAATCAAGAAGTATTGAGTCAACAGAGTTCAAGCAACGTAGATTCACGCTACACAACTGAAATAATTGACAATGAGGCAGGGAGGATCATGGGCTTTAAAGAGTAGGCTTAAAGGGACATACACAGGAGAAAATATCTCTGACACTTATATAGGTGAACACGCTGAATATGCCTATCAGAAGTTGTAATGTGTTCTATGATTTCATACAAAGGTGCTGAGCATTATGAACGGTCTATAAAGAGAGGGGTGGATATTTCCCTAACCCCCCTGCAAGAAGGTTGGCTCAAGCAATCTGATATCATGGAAAGAGGTATAACATTTTGTGTTTTAACATTTAAAGGTGTTCATTCTTCATGGGAGGCTGTATACTACAGAGCGAGTGACCAACTTTTCCTGCCATCTCCCTGGCACAGAGAACTAAAAGCTAGTAAAGTATAAGGTTTCTGTTATTTCTCCTTTTTGTTTTTAAAACTGTTTGCTTGTGACGGGGCGGAGCCAACACCGGGAAGAAGCCAGTCGCACTTAGATTGAGCTCCTCTAACAAATTATCTAAAATCCTTTACAAAATCCCTTTTTATTGTTTTTTCTTTACTAAATTCTTTTCCTGAAGCTTTTCCCACCTTCCTTATCAGACCCTGGCACAACGACAAGTGAAAGGAAACACTGAATTTCGGCTAAACATATGCAGCCTTAAGAGCCCGTGGCATCTTATAGAGGCAAATTCAATCCGGAGCCCAGCAAAAGTAGTGGAGTCTATCCCCGCTATTGCACTTCACCCCTGCACGGACCCCGGTGCTCCACATTGCAGCACTACAAAGAAGAGCCTTGTCACAGCCCAGCAGTTACCCGCGGCATGGAGGAGACGCCATCTTGGCTCCTTGCCATAACCCACGAGGTCAGTGCAGCGATCCGCTTGCGGCTCAGAGACTCCCCTTCATCCTTGCCGGATAACTGTTATATTCATACCGTAAGGAGATCACCTCACGCAGGAGCAGGCAAACAGAAAGGTGAGCCACCGACAGTGAGTAAAAACATTGCAGCCACGCTCTTCGACACCCACTAGCTCAAAAAAAAAAAGCCTCAGACTGGGCCTGATACTTTTACCCTGATCTTAGAGTGCATCGCTGCAGCTAAATAAAGGGGACTTTGATAAAATATATTAAGCCTCAAATTAAGAGCCAAGCAGAGGCCCTGAGTAACTCCTGTCTATTATATACACTTAGGCATATATACTCATCTGCCCAGGAGGGATATATCTGAAAGGCCTACATTTCATTTCATTAACGTCTTTCTCACAGAGAAGTTGTGAATTCTATTGTTGAACATTCTCATTTCTACCACAAGCCATTGTTTAAGGCCTTGCAGGGAAAGGACAGTGGAAGGTTTGTTTATTGGTGCTTTGCAGCCCAAGAGGGGGCACTCCCCTGGGAGGGGATCATACATAGATCATACACAGATCCTGATTTTGCGGTGCAGGCATCAGCACCCTGAGTACTCCAAAGTTACTATAAATATAAGGCTACAATAATACCCCACTGGAGGTCTGAGATTACATACTCCACTGAATGACAAGAGACTGTTTCAGAGTTCTGAGCTCATCTTAACTCCAAGAAGTGAGAGGTTGAAGACTACCTTACAAAATCCATAGACACTCTCTTGTACTGCAGATGTCCTGCTAGGTGCACTAAATGTGAGGAGGGGGAGGTCTAAACCCTCTGGATCCTAATACATATACACACAATTCTAGTTTGCACCATAACTCTAACTTTCAACTTTTATCCCCTCTAGTCTTGGTTGGGACCTTGCTCATACGTTGTGCCTTCCATATCTCTAGAAATGGCGCAATCAAACAAACGGAAACCAAAGCCTCCTGTTGGCCCCAAAAGGACTGTAGCGGATCATTTTAACCCTTTGCTACTCTCTGCAAATGAAGATTCACAGGATAGCTCAAATACTTCTACACCAGAATCAGACATGGTGACTACCACTCTTCAAGCTCTTCAAGAGGCTGCTCCAACAACTGTCACGCCTACATTTATCCTATCATCCCTGCAATCTTTACTCGAAGCACACCACTCTTCTTTTCAATCCCAAATTACCGCCTCATTGGTGGAGATGCGGCGAGATTTGACCTCTACTGCAGAAAGAGTAGACACAATTGAAAGGAAGCAGGAGGACATGGTGGTTGAACAATCCAATGTTTTAGCTTATGCGCAGAGCCTGGCGGAGCAACTTAGTATGCTGGAAGATAAAGTGGCGGACGTCGAAGACCGATCCCGCCGCAACAACCTGCGCCTTAGGGGCATTCCTGAGGGTGTGGCCTGGAGTGACTTAGTCACTCACCTGTCCGAATTTTTCAACCTCCTGGCACCACCAGCGAACCCAACTGAGGGACTTATTGACAGGGCGCATAGGGCCCTTCACCCTAGAAATCTAGCAACTGATAAACCAAGGGATGTCATTGTACGACTTCATTTCTATACGTATAAAGAGCGACTTGTTAGAGCTTCCCTGTCTAAACCTATTATGCCAGACCAATTCCAAGACATCACAATCTTCGCAGATCTTTCCTACCACACACTCCAACAGCGGAAATCTTTTGGAGAATTCACTAAGTTCCTTAGAGCACACAATATAAAATACAGATGGGGTCACCCGACCAGACTCTTTGTTCTGAAAGATAACCAGCAGCACATAGTTACCACAGTCGAGCAAAGTCAGAATCTACTGCAAAGATGGAGATCTACACCTTCACAGGGCACCCCATCTCAAAGCTCTCTGAATCCATTGGTCCCACAATGGGGCCCACTCCCTCAAAGATTACCCAAGGACTCAGCTGCACTCAGTCGCACCCAAGAGGAGGGTGATGGCTGACTGAGAGGGACAGGGTAGGTGAAATGCCTACACCCACTTCTCTCTCCCCATCTCTGCACACAGGCTACATGTTACTTGTTTATTGATAATATTCTTCTTTGCTCTTATTTTGGTAAATGTAAATATTCTAACTCTAAGTGTATATGTATGTCTCCCTTATTCCTTCCCTTGTTTCCCCCTTCTCCTTTTCCCCCCTTTCCCCCTTTTTTTTTTTTTTCTCTCTCCCTTCCTTTTTATCCTACTCCCTCCCTATATAGTATACCCACTCACACTAGGAATGTACTTAACCTTTTAAGAATGTCTCTGTGGGCTGAGTCAGTGCTGGGGTCCTCTGCCCTGCCCAAGTGGTGTGGTAGATACACACTGGCAATCTACTTTTGGGTCCGACAACCACTGATTGTGAGATCTTATTGTGCACTGCTATCTTGTACATGCTGTTTGTTCTTTAATTAAGTTTTATCAAAGGTGTTGTATATTACATTGCATGTGCCAATTTTGTATTGCATACTTCCTCTCCCGCTGGCGTGCTGTTAGCCTCCCTATCTTAAGGCGGGCTGGTGCGCTGTCTGTGGTTTGCAAGGTCAAAAAGTGTAGTGCTCCACAATTGGCATATTAGTATATTCCACTCTGATTATTAATATGATGTTGATGTTTAACAGCCATTGGTAATGGCCCTACACCTATAACTCTCACATGGTCTATACTCTTATTACAAATTCTCATGTCATATCTATGTATTGCAAGTACTATTGTTGATCTACCTTCTATACCTTACCCATCCCCCAGGCCCCTTCCCCTTTTTTTTTTTTTTTTTTTTTTTTTCTTCTCCCTCCCACCTTATCCCCTTTTCAACAGCTATACCCTATTACATTTCAACTAAGACTCAGGAATACACCTAAATTTCTAAGAATGTATCTGTAACTATGTCAATGCTAATGTGCTATGTTTTATTTAATTGTTGGGATTATCTCATATTGGTGATCCCCCTACCAGGGCTCCCATTGATTGTTATGTCTGTGGATGCGATACCCTCACACGTTCTACTATTTCGCCTATGTTATTAGGTCTATACCTGCACTGTTTTCTTAGTAACACATGTCATAATGTATATGCCATCTTGTGCTGCGCACTGCCTTGGCCAATGCTAGACTACTAAACCTATTATCCTATGACAGGATTGTGCACTATCTGTAGCTCTCCGCGTTGTTGAGATATAGTGCAGCACAATTGGCATATTTGTTCTCTCCGTTTGGGTTATTAACAGTATGTTGATGTTTGTAAACCATTAGGGTGAACCTGACACTTTCAAATTTTGACTAAGGCTTGGGTGGGCACTTAAGCTTTCTAAGTATGTACTGGTAAGTATAACATTGCTAATGTGTTATATTTTTCTTGACGGGTGGGACAGCCATATATTGGCAATCTACTACCAAGTTTGGGTTTACTATTGATTGTAACATCTATGTTTGTGATACCCTTCTGCGCACTGGTATTTTGTACATGTTACCTGCTCTACAATTGAATTTTACCCTAGTCAATACATAATACAACACTCATGCCATCTTGTGTTGCGCACTGTCTTAGCCGTTGCTAATCCATTAAGCCTATCTATCTTATAGTGGGCTCGTGTGCTTTCTTTAAATTGCAGCGTCGCTGGGGCATGGTGTGGCACATCTGGCATTATTGTTCTTTTCACTTGGTTATTAGTACTATGTTGATGTTTACAAGTCACTAGTGTAGGTCTGATGTTTATAACCCATGGTCAACCTCCACTCCATGTCTTTTTTTTTTTTTCTCCTCTTCCTCCCTTCTCCCCTTTTTAACCCTCCCCTATCCGCTCTTTCTCCCTAGATCCAGAGGGACGCTATCTCCCTCTCCTCCCCTCATCTCACACTGTCTCGACTCTTATTGTCTCCTTACTTTTGTCTCTCTTCTTTTCTTTGCTACATACTCCCCTCTCTCACATGTTCAGCTACTAACTGAAGCTACCAGCCCACGCTGGCTACCCCCCCCCCCCACTTAAAGTACTCTGGAAGTGTGTTCCAGAGGCTATATACGCGGTTTACCTTGTTTATATACCGCATCCTCAGTGCTTATATTTTTGTTTTCTGTGTGTCTTGTTTTGTTTTCTCTTTCTCAAATATTGCTCACACCATTGGTCTCACCTTTAAGTTCTTTTTGGGACCGTACTGAGCTCTAACTACCCTTTTTTTTTTTTTTTTTTTTTTTTTTTCCTCTCTTCCTCCCCCCGCCCTCCACCCATCCTTTACCCTACCTGCCCTTCCTTAAATACCCTTTCCTTCATAGCGATCCATAGCGATAGGATCCGACTCCTGCCCAAACTAAGTGGAATACCAGCGAATTATGCCATTCTGCTATGTTACCCATAATGTGCGGGGGCTCAACTCCCCGACTAAGCGCAGTATCTGCCTTAGGTCTCTAGCAAAATCCGGAGCTCACCTAGTTTTCCTCCAGGAAACTCACTGGGTAAAGGGCGCAAAAATACCCATTCAATCTAAATTATACCCAATAGTTGAGACTGCTAGCTTTTCCCAGAAATCAAGAGGAACAGCTATTCTCATACATAGAGACATCTCCTATGAGAGTATTTTTGTTGACTCTGACCCCCAGGGTAGATTTTTAATTCTGGTCTGTAAGTTGGATGGGGTGATATATACATTGGCTTCTTACTATGGACCCAACAAACAACATATCCGCTCACTTCGTAAATTTCTCCAGAAACTGGAGGCTTTGCGTCAGGGACTGTTGCTTCTCGCTGGAGATTTTAATGTTGTGTGGGACCCCCACTTAGATAGGCGGTCGGATACGACCCGCAAATCAATAAAACCAGTTGCTGAACTGTCGCATAAATTTAGGAACTTGATTTCTCAGTTCAATCTGACGTATGGCGCGCCCTTAAATCTTCGGCTCGTGACTACACCTACTTTTTGTCGGTGCACCGTTCTTACTCGCGATTAGACTTCTTCTTTTGCGATCCAACTATCTTGGACAATGACTCGAGCCTGGATCCCCCAATGCTCATGGTCAGATCACGACCCTGTGTATCTTAGTCTACGCTCCCCTACGGAACTCCATCGTTCCTCAACGTGGTGCTTACCCCCTCACTTATTCGCAGCTCCTGGAATAGAAGCCTCTATTGCCAGGGATCTTGCGGAATTCCTATCTTTGAATGATACCAATGAAGTGGATGACTTCACTTTGTGGGCTGCGTTGAAGGCGTATATTCGGGGGTCGTTCATAAGAATAGCAGCAGCCGAGAAAAAGCGTAGAGTGGAAACCCTGGCACAGCTCACTATAAGTCTCCGCAAGATCTCCGAGGAGCATAAGATAAGTCCCACAGTTGCGCTGACTAAACAGTTAGCGGACCTTAATACACGGATAGTTACACTGGAGACCGAGAGGTCAGCCATAAGGCTCTTACGGCTTAAAGAAATCTATTACCACAAGGGTAATAAAGCCGATAGACTACTTGCTAATAGGCTACGCCAAAAAACCGCAGCAGCACGTATCCCCTCATTGAAGGTGAACGGGCAATGTATTACAAAACCTGCAGACATTGGCAACGCCTTCGCGGATTATTATGCTTCTCTCTATAATCTGAATCAGGGAGACTCGACTCTCCCCCCAACGCCTGAAATTATTGACACATTCCTAGCCTCATTAAATCTTCCTTCGGTACCTCAGGACCACATTGACTCCTTACAGAGTCCCATCTTACTAACGGAAATAAAGAGGGCTATTAAATCCCTCAAAGCTTTCAAATCGCCGGGGCCGGATGGTTTTTCGGACTTATTCTATAAAAAATTTCAAGCCCAGCTGATCCCTATCTTGGGACGTCTTTTTTCACTGGCAAGTGCGCGGGGAACCTTCCCGGCTGAATTCTTACAGGCCACTATTATCACCATTCTGAAACAAGGGAAGGACTCGACACTATGCGGAAGCTATAGGCCAATTTCATTGCTGAACCTCGATGTCAAGCTCTATGCCAAGATATTGGCAGCGCGCCTCAATTCTTTACTACCTATACTGGTTGACTCTGACCAAGTGGGTTTCGTCTTGCAACGTCAGGGTCCGGATAACACTCGAAGACTCCTGAATATCTACTTTGAGGCCCATAGATCGCGCCTACCCTGTGTCACCCTGTCGCTAGACGCTGAGAAAGCCTTTGACAGGGTGAACTGGGAATATATGTTTGCTATCTTACGAAAATTCGGTCTTCCGGACCCTTTTATCACGGCGGTCGCGGCTTTGTATTCTACTCCGTCGGCAGTGGTTAAGGGCCTGGGATTCTGCTCCAAATCTTTTTTGATAACGAATGGCACGAGACAGGGATGCCCATTGTCCCCACTCATATTTGCCCTGGTGATGGAACCCCTAGCTGAAGCTATCCGATCCTGCCCCCAAATTAATGGGGTCAGTATACATCACACAGAGCAGAAGACGGCTCTGTTCGCCGATGATTTAACAGTACTTATATCTGACCCTCTTACTTCTCTCCCCCATTTGTTCTCCCTGTTGGATAAGTTTACCCTAGTTAGCTATTATAAGCTAAATGTTCTCAAAACGGAAGCTTATGCAATCAACATCTCGGAAGAGACCCTCAATGTGCTAAAGAGCACATACAAGTTTTCGTGGTCTACATCGCATATTAAACATCTTGGGGTTTATTTATCCCATAATATCCCGGTGATGATTGATCTAAACTTTACCCCCTTATTATCTAACATCGAAAAAACTACTGGTACTTGGAATGTTACATCATTGTCCTGGCTGGGCCGGATAGCAGCTTTTAAAATGAGCCTCCTCCCGAAACTTACATATCTTTTTCGATCGTTGCCTATTCCAATCCCCAGACCTACAATCTACAAATTTCAGCAGTTGTGCAATAGATTCATATGGCGTAACAAGATCCCAAGATTAGCTACTAACATCCTACAACAGCCTTTGCTGGCAGGTGGAGCAGCTGCCCCTAACATTTTAAAATACCATGAAGCAGCCAGATTATCTCACGTAACTCAATGGAACGCGACCTTGGAGAGCCGGTGGGCCGACATTGAACAGGCATCCCTTCCAACAGGGTATACCCTGAGAGATCTGTTGTGGATCCCCAGACATTCCAGGCCTTCTACCCTTTTGGCTAACTCTATTGTAAAATCAAATTTGAAATTTTGGGACAAGATCCGCAACCTTCCCTCTATAGCACCTCACCCCTCGCCATCACACTCATTGAGAGGGTTGTTACTGGCACTGCCGGATTCGCACCCTAATTTATGGCTTGCTTTGAACCTAATCAAAATAGCAGACCTCTATGTAGGAGATAAACTGCTCACTTTTCAAGATTTTATTCGGAAGTATAATCCACCCCTCCTCTTGCATTTTGAGTTCTGGAGACTACGCAGCCTCATCATCTCATGGGGCTTTGATAAAGGCCCTCCAAGAACCAAAACTAGTTGGGAGGTAAGATGGGACTCCTCGTCCCCCCCTGCTCGACTACTATCTGTTTCATATCTTGTACTCATAAATTCCCCAGTCTTCTACAAATCCCCCCCAATCCGACGATGGGAATCCTCCTTAGCGGTTACGCACGAACCGCAACAATGGCGAGTTGCGGTCCAACTCACCAAAAAAGCTATACATTGTACAACTTTGTATGAGTTGTTCCTCAAGGTTGTTCTCCAATGGCACATGACTCCAGTCCGCCTTTTTAAAATCTCGTCTATTCACTCACCTAAGTGCTGGAGGGGATGCGAGGATTTGGGAACCCCCCAACATATCTGGTGGTCTTGCCCGCATATCCAGCCGTTGTGGCAAGAGGCAATTCAGTTTTGTTCTTCAGAGGGTATTAAGTTATCCATATCACCAAGTATCTGTCTCTTTCACATTTTGCCCAGGCAGTTAGCCCTATTGCAAAAATTGTTCTGTATTTACCTATTCCTAGCCATTAAATTAGCTGTGGCCCGTATGTGGCTACAGCGCGTTTCACCCTCCTGGGAGCAAGTGACTGACATCTTACACTATATCAAGAAAATGGAATCCTATGTTTCCCACATTCATGGGTCAGCGGACCTCCAGGTCCAGATCTGGGCGTACGGCCCGAAATGACTCTCCCTGTCAAAAGTGCGGGAGACTCATGGCTCCCTACCCCTGGTCTTTTCTAAAGCTACATGACCAAATTTGTCCATCCAGGCTCCTGTTCCCTTCCCTCGAATGAACCCCTTCCCCCCTGCCCTCTTCCCCATAACCCTCCTCCCACATACCCCATTCCGCCCCCTTTTTTTTTTTTTTTTTTTTTTTTCTTCTTCACTCTCTCTCTTTTTTCCCTGTTTAACAATTTGATACAATCTCAGTATGGTTGATTAATATATTTGATTTTCAATATCCAATAGTTATTTTGTGTTATCGAGGTGAACAACCATGATATAACCTTTATATTACTCAGGAAAATGCTGATCTTTTTGTTTACTAAAACAATGTCTGTCTCCTTGTGGACTTTGGCATCTAACACTCCCACCCTGAGAGGTGGCGGGAAAGCTTGGGAGATTAACAAACATTGGACCCTGATAACCAGCATTTTCCATTATGCTTTTCTTATATATGACTATTCCATACATTGTAATGTTTTACAAGTGCCGTATTATGTACCTTTGTTATATACATATATGCACTTGAAGCTCTTATGTTCATTTATCTATTTCAATAATAAAAAAAATATGTTAAATATTAAAAAAAAAAAAAAAAACTGTTTGCTTGTGTATAATTCTACTTGTTAACATCTTTTTATCAATAATGCACTGTGCATAATTTGTTTGCATAATAAATAATTTACTTATTAAGCTTTTGCCTTTGTCTAATATTTGAACCACGTTACCGAAAGAGACTGGTAGTATCATTACTGTGATTTTAGATTATTTTTTGCTAAATTGTATTCTGGGAGTTAACTTGTAAGTCTGTGTTTTTTCTTAAGATTTACCATAAATCCTAAATGGTAGCAGCAGCTTAGAGATAGTTTTAGTTTACTGTGTGTGGCATTAAAGGGGAGTCTGGGACAGACTAAGAGTGTTGTTAACCTTTGCACCCACTGAACTAAGTCACAGGATTGCCTGGAGTGGCTAGACTGTGACAGATTAGTGAAAGTAGAAAGGGACTGTTAACCCTTTGGGGCCCATTTATCAATATATATATATATATATATATATATATATATATATATATATATATATATATATATATATATAAAACATGGAAGGGAACTGCACTCCAAGACCAGACCAGGTACACATCCTGTGACTCAGCAACATCCAGCCCTGGGTGCTAAATAGCACTCAAAAAAAAGCTGTGATGTAACCAGAGCCACAGGCAGTTAACCCCAGTCCGGAATGGGTGCAAGAAACAAGGGGGATTACAAACAAAAAGTAATACAACACATAGAAACACCCAGCACTCACCAGCTAGCTCACAGCTAAGTTAAAATCACAACTGGAAAGGTTAGTCACCGCATTTAGCCAAATGGGAAAGCTCAGGCACCACGTCAAGGTCCTTTCCATTGCCTGAGTCCCTAACACAGCCACACCATCATGCGAACTCACAAAGCCAAACAGACTGAGAACAAAGAAGGGGTGCACAGGTGGATGTAATCACCCAGAGAAAATACAAAACATGGAAGGGAACTGCACTCCAAGACCGGACTAGGTACACATCCTGTGACTCAGCAACATCCAGCCCTGGGTGCTAAATAGCACTCCAAAAAAGCTGTGATGTCACCAGAGCCACAGGCAGTTAACCCCAGTCCGGAATGGGTGCAAGAAACAAGGGGGATTACAAACAAAAAGTAATACAACACATAGAAACACCCAGCACTCACCAGTTAGCTCACAGCTAAGTTAAAATCACAACTGGAAAGGTTAGTCACCGCATCTGGCCAAATGGGAAAGCTCAGGCACCACGTCAAGGTCCTTTCCATTGCCTGAGTCCCTAACACAGCCACACCATCATGCGAGCTCACAAAGCCAAACAGACTGAGAACAAAGAAGGGATGCACAGGTGGATGTAATCACCCAGAGAAAATACAAAACATGGAAGGGAACTGCACTCCAAGACCGGACCAGGTACACATCCTGTGACTCAGCAACATCCAGCCCTGGGTGCTAAATAGCACTCCAAAAAAGCTGTGATGTCACCAGAGCCGCAGGCAGTTAACCCCAGTCTGGAATGGGTGCAAGAAACAAGGGGGATTACAAACAAAAAGTAATACAACACATAGAAACACCCAGCACTCACCAGCTAGCTCACAGCTAAGTTAAAATCACAACTGGAAAGGTTAGTCACCGCATCTGGCCAAATGGGAAAGCTCAGGCACCACGTCAAGGTCCTTTCCATTGCCTGAGTCCCTAACACAGCCACACCATCATGCGAGCTCACAAAGCCAAACAGACTGAGAACAAAGAAGGGGTGCACAGGTGGATGTAATCACCCAGAGAAAATACAAAACATGGAAGGGAACTGCACTCCAAGACCAGACCAGGTACACATCCTGTGACTCAGCAACATCCAGCCCTGGGTGCTAAATAGCACTCCAAAAAAGCTGTGATGTTACCAGAGCCACAGGCAGTTAACCCCAGTCCGGAATGAGTGCAAGAAACAAGGGGGATTACAAACAAAAAGTAATACAACACATAGAAACACCCAGCACTCACCAGCTAGCTCACAGCTAAGTTAAAATCACAACTGGAAAGATTAGTCACCGCATCTAGCCAAATGGGAAAGCTCAGGCACCACGTCAAGGTCCTTTCCATTGCCTGAGTCCCTAACACAGCCACACCATCATGCGAGCTCACAAAGCCAAACAGACTGAGAACAAAGAAGGGGTGCACAGGTGGATGTAATCACCCAGAGAAAATACAAAACATGGAAGGGAACTGCACTCCAAGACCGGACTAGGTACACATCCTGTGACTCAGCAACATCCAGCCCTGGGTGCTAAATAGCACTCCAAAAAAGCTGTGATGTCACCAGAGCCACAGGCAGAAAATACAAAACATGGAAGGGAACTGCATTTTCTCTGGGTGATTACATCCACCTGTGCACCCCTTCTTTGTTCTCATTCTGTTTGGCTTTGTGAGCTCGCATGATGGTGTGGCTGTGTTAGGGACTCAGGCAATGGAAAGGACCTTGACGTGGTGCCTGAGCTTTCCCATTTGGCCAGATGCGGTGACTAACCTTTCCAGTTGTGATTTTAACTTAGCTGTGAGCTAGCTGGTGAGTGCTGGGTGTTTCTATGTGTTGTATTACTTTTTGTTTGTAATCCCCCTTGTTTCTTGCACCCATTCCGGACTGGGGTTAACTGCCTGTGGCTCTGGTGACATCACAGCTTTTTTGGAGTGCTATTTAGCACCCAGGGCTGGATGTTGCTGAGTCACAGGATGTGTACCTAGTCCGGTCTTGGAGTGCAGTTCCCTTCCATGTTTTGTATTTTCTCTGGGTGATTACATCCACCTGTGCACCCCTTCTTTGTTCTCAGTCTGTTTTTCTTTGTGAGCTTGCATGATGGTGTGGCTGTGTTAGGGACTCAGGCAATGGAAAGGACCTTGACGTGGTGCTTGAGCTTTCCCATTTGGCCAGATGCAGTGACTAACCTTTCCAGTTGTGATTTTAACTTAGCTGTGAGCTAGCTGGTGAGTGCTGGGTGTTTCTATGTGTTATATATATATATATATATATTTTTATATATTTGGCTAATCAGTACCAAATGATTCATTCATTCAGAAAAATTGACTTGAAACTCATGTTCAGTCCTCCCCAATTCAGTATGCAAAGTTAAAATGCATCCAAGTGAAGACAATAAAACATTTGGTCTACTTAACTTAAACAATCACTTAAAAAGGAATGTTGTAAAAGTGATTTTGAGAAAGAGCAGAGTTTTATAGCTTAAATTAAAAGATAACATAGCTTTTGAAGCTCACAGCCCTGCAGGGGACAGCATTCTGAGCCTATAAACTAGATAAGCTGGTCAAAATACCAAGGAACTGGTAATTAGCACAGGCTTGTAAAATGACCCCTGCTATGTAACTGCTGACACTTGAATACACGTAACTCAGACATACGTCTGGGGGAGGATAAAACCAAGCAGAGACACATATGACATATACAGCCTACATAATTTAAATAATTGTATAACAATGTGTAATCTGCTGGATTTTTTTGTATAATTTTGAACACTGCATAGAAATGAATGTGTGTATGTATATATTTCTTCTATAAAGGTAAGACGAGTCCACGGATTCATCCTTTACTTGTGGGATATTATCCTTCCCTACAGGAAGTAGCAAAGAGCACCACAGCAGAGCTGTCCATGTAGCTCCTCCCTTAGCTCCACCCCCAGTCATTCTCTTTGCCTACTCTAAGTACTAGGAAGGGTAAAGTGAAAGAGGTGATACAATATTAGTTTTTAATTCTTCAATCAAGAGTTTGTTGTTTTTAAATGGTACCGGTTTGTACTATTTACTCTCAGGCAGCAGATGGATGAAGACTGCTGCCTGGAGGATGATGATCTTAGCATTTGTAACTAAGGTCCATTGCTGTTCCCACAGAGGCTGAGGAGTACAGGAAACTTCAGTGTGAGGAACGGTTTCATGCTATGCAGCAATGAGGTATGTTCAGTCATATTTTTTCTGGAGAGACTGTGTATTTCAGAAAGACTGACATTATACCCAGGAGGGTAAGGGTAAGCAGTAATCCTAGAGCTAAAAGAGGGGCATTACTTAGCTTGTGTTACAAACTGCTATTTGTAACTGGCCCTTTAAATGGAAAATTGCCCTGCTTCCCTGGATTTTGGAGAAGCATATTTGCCAGCCTCCTTCCTCATGACTATGGCCCCTGGAAGATTGTGCCCCTGAGAACATATTAACTTTTATTGGGTGTGTATGGCCCTTTAAGAACCGTCTGGGGATATATTGTGACTTTGGTGAACAATGCCCCTTTAAGACTATGTCCCCAGACCTGTAAAATAGCTTGTCCCTGGCTTTCTCCCACTTGGTTCAGTGAATGGGACTTGCTGAGCCAGGTGCCACACAGGCAGAGTGTTCCACAGAGGGGGAGCACTGTTACAGAGGCATTGGTTTTCATTGTGTGCCATTAAGAGTTCATTTTGTTGAGCTTCAAGAAGCTTTCTAAATGCAAGTTTGCTGGGATCAGCTCTAATTAAGTTTAGTGATAAAACATTCCCATTGTCTAATCAGACTGCTAGTGATAAGGTGGACTGCATTGTTTTATTGTGTGTAAAATGTTATCTGCTGAAGTAATGTTGTGGCCTGTAAAAGGGCGTAGTCTCTATCTAAATGTATCAAAATGTGTGATTGGGGATTTTATGCCTCCCCCTGAGAGTGTCCTGTTTGCATGTAACCTCAATAAAAACCAGGCTGTGTGTTCCAGCACATCAGACCTACTCTGACCCTCTAACTTGCAGCTTTGACTCATGTTTGTAGGGGACAGCCATAATCACTACAGGGATTGCTATGCTTTTCATACTCCCTTAGCTACAGGGATTGCTACAGAAGGAAGAGGTTCACCTACTGGAGCCTGGTCATAGGTCCAGGGCGCAGAGCAGACGGCGAGATACCAGCCCAGCAGCGGTGGTTCGCAGAGTCTGCATTACTGATGGTGGCTACGCAGTAGTTATAGTGTCTACGGTGCTGCTGCTCCTTTGGTGAGCGCTAGGAGCATCCTTTTCTACGGTCCAACTTCCAGCCAGCCTGGAGGCAACCGTAACATTTGGCGGCAGCGATGGGATGGCGTCCTAGCGCAAGGAGCAGCACCCCAACAGCACTGGTATCGTAGGAGAGTTATTGAGGGCAACGCTAGCCACTGCGCAGCGTCCCTACCTACAGCAGCATGGAGCTGACAAGATACTGGTCAGAACCCTGTGAAGAGCACCTCAACCGGATCCGTCGCTATGAGGGCACGAATTTCGTTCCAGAGGTAAAGAGGCGGCTAGTCCGATATGGCCCAGACCCTGCGCAGGAGGTAGTCAGTCGCATCATCCGGGAATTGGATACTGAGAACAAAGCCTTTGAGCGCCAACTGTGGAGTTTGAGGGTATGGACACCTGGTCTCCAGCGAGAAAGTGAGTTACAGGGAGCGGAGAGCAACGACCTCCCTCCCCAGCGGCAGCCGGAGTTACAGGGAGAGGAGAGCAGCGACCTCCCTCCCCAGCGGCAGTATACCGTGCAGAGGGAAGAGACAACCGGTCTCCTTCCCAAACCAGAGATACCAGAGGCAGCAGGCCTCATAGACTGGTCCTGGGAGGACCCCCAGCAGACAGGTGGAGATGGGACCGCAGTCTCTCTACCAGCCCTACAGGGATGCTGGGCAGGCGGCCCAGATCCCCAGCGACAGACCCAGCTACAGGGAGGGGAGAGCATCGACCTCCCTCCCCAGCCGGAGAGTGCCTTCCAGGGAGAGGAGACAACTGGTCTCTCTCCCCAGCCGCAGCATGTTCCACAGGAAGCGGAGAGCACCGACCTCCCTTCCCAACGGCCGCCAGAGTATCAGGAGGAGGAGGTAAGCCTATCTCCCCCTCCCCAGCTAACTCCTAACTTGGGCCCAGGGTTAACAGTGGAGATGTTAACCCCCACTGACCCCCACGTTCCCTTTGCCACCGGGCAGGACTATGCCCCAATTCCCCCAGCAGAAGAGCTGGCACCAGGACAGAGCGCTGCTGGCCTCTGCCCTACAGACCCCTTTGTTTCGGGACTGGCCTGCAAACCCCTCACCCCAGCAGAAGCGCTGGCACCAGGGCAGAGTGCCGCTGGCCTCTGCCCCCCAAGTACCATCAGCTATTTGCCCAGCTGCGCCAGGAAGGCAGAGGATGCTACACTTTCATCCTACAACCTGGAACCTACAGGCCAGTACTACTTATTGTGGGGGGGGGTTACTTTGCTGCTAATGTTTATTTGTGGGTGGGTTGCGAGACTAACTTAGGCACTGACCGACAGAAGGTCAGGTGCCTGGTTAGTCTCCCTCCAAAAGTGGAGATATGTTACAAACTGCTATTTGTAACTGGCCCTTTAAATGGAAAATTGCCCTGCTTCCCTGGATTTTGGAGAAGCATATTTGCCAGCCTCCTTCCTCATGACTATGGCCCCTGGAAGATTGTGCCCCTGAGAACATATTAACTTTTATTGGGTGTGTATGGCCCTTTAAGAACCGTCTGGGGACATATTGTGACTTTGGTGAACAATGCCCCTTTAAGACTATGTCCCCAGACCTGTAAAATAGCTTGTCCCTGGCTTTCTCCCACTTCAGTGAATGGGACTTGCTGAGCCAGGTGCCACACAGGCAGAGTGTTCCACAGAGGGGGAGCTCTGTTACAGAGGCATTGGTTTTCATTGTGTGCCATTAAGAGTTCATTTTGTTGAGCTTCAAGAAGCTTTCTAAATGCAAGTTTGCTGGGATCAGCTCTAATTAAGTTTAGTGATAAAACATTCCCATTGTCTAATCAGACTGCTAGTGATAAGGTGGACTGCATTGTTTTATTGTGTGTAAAATGTTATCTGCTGAAGTAATGTTGTGGCCTGTAAAAGGGCGTTGTCTCTATCTAAATGTATCAAAATGTGTGATTGGGGATTTTATGCCTCCCCCTGAGAGTGTCCTGTTTGCATGTAACCTCAATAAAAACCAGGCTGTGTGTTCCAGCACATCAGACCTACTCTGACCCTCTAACTTGCAGCTTTGACTCATGTTTGTAGGGGACAGCCATAATCACTACAGGGATTGCTATGCTTTTCATACTCCCTTAGTTACAGGGATTGCTACAGAAGGAAGAGGTTCACCTACTGGAGCCTGGTCGTAGGTCCAGGGCGCAGAGCAGACGGCGAGATACCAGCCCAGCAGCGGTGGTTCGCAGAGTCTGCATTACTGATGGTGGCTACGCAGTAGTTATAGTGTCTACGGTGCTGCTGCTCCTTTGGTGAGCGCTAGGAGCATCCTTTTCTACGGTCCAACTTCCAGCCAGCCTGGAGGCAACCGTAACAGCTTGCTTATGGGGCCAATTACATATATGGTTGACACTGAATGCAAAATGTTTGTGAGCAAACGTTTTTTTTGGATGGGAGTGCTTTAACGTTTTTATGGCAATAAACGTTTTGGGCAACTTTATTAGGGCACACATGGCTTAACTTTTGGGTCTTGGAACCCACATGGCTAGTTATAACCGCTCTGGTGCAGTTCTTTTAGGCTCAGGAAACATCGAGTGAGATGGGCGGGGCCTATTTTCGCGCCTCAGATGCGCAGTTAGTTTGTCAGCAAGCTCTAACTCCTGAGGGCCCTGGTGTATGTTTTGGGCCATATTGAAGCTTTTACCCCACACTTTCGATCCCAGAGGGCAGGTAGGGCCACAGCAGGGCTGTGGCAAGGTGCTGAGGGGTCTTTTTCCGGATCTGGGCCTATTTTCGATCTGGTTTGGACATTAAGGGGTTAATTGTTAAAAAAAAATTGTGGTGCAATCTTAACTACCTATAGTGGGTCTACATACAAAATTTTTAAAGATTTGGTGCATGTTTAGACTGTTTTGCAGAACGTGTATGCTTTTTTTCTCTTAAAGGCGCAGTACCGTTTTTTAAGATTGTTATTTTTTTTCACTAAATAAAGTGTTTTCATGCTTGTTTGTAGTCATTACTAGCCTGTTCAACATGTCTGACATTGAGGAAAGTCAATGTTCAATATGTTTAGAAGCCATTGTGGAACCTCCACTTATAATGTGTCCCTCATGCACTGAAAGGTCAATAAATTGTAAAGAACATATTTTAGCTACTAAAAGTATCTTGCAGGATGATTCTCAGTCAGAAGAGAACCAGGTTATGCCATCTAATTCTCCCCAAGTGTCACAACCGTTAATGCCCGCACAAGCAACGCCAAATACTTCTAGTGCATCTAATTCTTTCACCCTGCAAGATATGGCCGCAGTTATGAATACTACCCTCACTGAGGTTTTATCTAAGCTGCCAGGGTTGCAGGGGAAGCGCAGTACGTCTGGTGTGAGAACAAACGCTGAGCCCTCTGATGCTTTATTAGCTATATCTGATGTACCCTCACAATGTTCTGAAGTGAGGGATTTGCTGGCTGAGGGAGAGATTTCTGAAAATATGTTCCCTCAGACAGATATGACGGCTTTTAAATTTAAACTAGAACACCTCCGCTTATTGCTCAGGGAGGTTTTAGCGACTCTGGATGATTGTGACCCTATTGTAGTTCCAGAGAAATTGTGTAAAATGGACAAATTCCTTGAGGTTCCTGCCTACGCTGATGTTTTTCCGGTCCCTAAGAGGATTTTGGAAATTGTTACTAAGGAGTGGGATAGACCAGGTATTCCGTTCGCTCCCCCTCCTACTTTTAAGAAAATGTTTCCCATTTCAGACGCCGTGCGGGACTCGTGGCAGATGGTCCCTAAGGTGGAGGGAGCAATTTCTACCCTGGCTAAGCGCACAACTATACCTAGTGAGGACAGTTGTGCTTTCAAAGATCCTATGGATAAAAAATTAGAGGGTCTCCTGAAGAAAATATTTGTTCTTGAAGGTTTTCTTCTCCAACCTATAGCGTGCATTGTTCCTGTAACTACTGCAGCGTCCTTCTGGTTCGAGTTTCTGGAAGAGGCTCTTCAGGTTGAGACTCCATTAGAGGATATTCTGGATAGAATTAGGGCTCTCAAGCTAGCTAATTCTTTCATTACAGATGCTGCTTTTCAATTGGCTAAATTAGCTGCGAAGAATTCAGGTTTTGCCATTTTAGCGAGCAGAGCGTTATGGCTTAAGTCCTGGTCTGCTGATGTGTCATCAAAAGCTAAGCTTTTAGCCATCCCTTTCAAGGGTAAGACCCTATTCGGGCCTGAACTGAAAGAGATCATTTCAGACATCACTGGAGGGAAAGGCCATGCCCTTCCTCAGGGTAAGACGAATAAGATGAGGACCAAACAAAATAATTTTCGTTCCTTTCGAAACTTCAAAGGTGGTCCCTCTTCCTCTTCCCCTGCTGCAAAGCAGGAGGGGAATCTTGCTCAATCCAAGTCAGTCTGGAGACCTAACCAGTCTTGGAACAAGGCCAAGAAGCCCGCTGCTGCCACCAAAACATCATGAAGGGGTAGCCCCCAATCCGGGACCGGATCTAGTAGGGGGCAGACTTTCTCTCTTCGTTCAGGCTTGGGCAAGAGACGTTCAGGACTCCTGGGCTTTAGAAATAGTAACCCAGGGGAATCTTCTAGATTTCAAAGATTCTACCCCAAGAGGGAGATTCCATCATTCTCAATTGTCTGTAAACCAGACAAAAAGAGAGGTGTTCTTACGCTGTGTAAGACCTATATTCCATGGGAGTGATCTGCCCAGTTTCAGAAACAGTACAGGGGCAAGGGTTCTACTCCAATCTGTTTGTTGTTCCCAAAAAGGAGGTGAACTTTCAGACCAATTTTGGATCTCAAGATCCTAAACAAATTCCTCAGAGTCCCATCCTTCAAGATGGAGACCATTCAGACTATTTTGCCAATGATCCAGGAGGGTCAATATATGACCACCGTGGACTTAAAGGATGCGTATCTACACATTCCTATCCACAAAGATCATCACCAGTTTCTCAGGTTCGCCTTTCTGGACAAGAATTACCAGCTTGTGGCTCTTCCTTTCGGGTTGGCCACGGCTCCCAGAATTTTCACAAAAGTGCTAGGGTCCCTTCTGGTGGTTCTAAGGCCGCGGGGCATAGCGGTGGCGCCTTATCTGGACGATATCTTAATCCAGGCATCAACTTACCAACTAGCCAAGTCTCACATGGACATCGTGTTGGCTTTCCTAAGATCTCACGGGTGGAAGGTGAACGTAAAAAAGAGTTCACTCATCCCTCTCACAAGAGTTCCATTCCTGGGAACTCTGATAGATTCGGTGGACATGAAAATTTTTCTGACGGAGGTCAGGAAATCAAAGATTTTATCCATCTGCCGAGCTCTTCTTTCCATTCCTCGGCCGTCAGTGGCTCAGTGTATGGAGGTAATCGGTCTAATGGTAGCGGCAATGGACATAGTTCCGTTTGCTCGCTTGCATCTCAGACCACTGCAACTTTGCATGCTCAAGCAGTGGAATGGGGATTATGCATATTTATCTCCTCAGATAAATCTGGATCAAGAGACCAGAGACTCTCTTCTTTGGTGGTTGTCACAGGAACATCTGTCCAAGGGAATGTGTTTCCGCAGGCCAGCATGGGTCATAGTGACGACGGACACCAGCCTATTGGGCCGGGGTGCAGTCTGGAATTCCCTGAAAGCACAGGGATTGTGGACTCAGGAGGAGGCTCTCCTCCCGATAAATATTCTAGAACTGAGAGTGATATTCAATGCGCTTCAGGCATGGCCTCAGCTGGCGTCAGCCAGATTCATAAGATTCCAGTCGGACAATATCACGACTATAGCATATATCAATCATCAGGGGGGAACAAAGAGTTCTCTAGCGATGATAGATGTTACCAAAATAATTCAATGGGCAGAGACTCACTCTTGCCATCTATCACCAATCTATATCCCAGGAGTAGAGAACTGGGAAGCGGATTTTCTAAGTCGTCAGACTTTTCATCCGGGGGAGGGGGAACTCCATCCAGAGGTGTTTGCACAATTGATTCAGCAATGGGGCACACCAGAATTGGATCTGATGGCATCTCGTCAGAGCGCCAAACTTCCTTGTTACGGGTCCAGGTCAAGGGATCCTCAGACAGTACTGATAGATGCCCTAGCAGTAACCTGGTCGTTTAACCTGGCTTATGTATTTCCACCATTTCCTCTCCTTCCTCGTTTGATTGCCAGAATCAAACAGGAGAGAGCTTTGGTGATTTTGATAGCACCTGCGTGGCCACGCAGGACTTGGTATGCAGACCTGGTGGACATGTCATCTCTTCCACCATGGACTCTTCCTCTGAGACAGGACCTTCTGACTTAAGGTCCGTTCCAGCATCCAAATCTAGTTTCTCTGCGGCTGACTGCTTGGAGATTGAATGCTTGATTTTATCCAAACGGGGTTTCTCTGAGTCGGTCATAGATACCTTGATTCAGGCTCGAATGCCTGTCACTAGGAAAATTTATCATAAGATATGGCATAAATATCTTTATTGTTGTGAATCCAAAGGCTACTCATGGAGTAAGATCAGGATTCCTAGGATTTTGTCCTTCCTCCAAGAAGGATTGGAGAAGGGGTTATCAGCTAGTTCCTTAAAGGGACAGATATCTGCTTTATCAATTCTACTGCACAAACGTCTGGCAGATGTTCCAGACGTTCATTCGTTCTGTCAGGCTTTAGTTAGAATCAAGCCTGTGTTTAAAACTGTTGCTCCGCCATGGAGTTTGAATTTAGTTCTTAAAGTTCTTTAAGGGGTTCCGTTTGAACCTATGCATTCCATAGATATTAAGCTTCTATCTTGGAAAGTTCTGTTTTTAGTTGCTATCTCTTCGGCTCGAAGAGTTTCTGAATTATCTGCTTTGCAATGCGACTCGCCTTATCTTGTTTTCCATGCTGATAAAGTGGTTTTGCGTACCAAACCTGGATTCCTTCCTAAGGTTGTTACTAATAGGAATATCAATCAGGTAATTGTTGTTCCTTCTCTGTGTCCTAATCCTTCCTCTAAGAAGGAGCGTCTGTTGCACAACTTGGACGTGGTTCGTGCTTTGAAGTTTTACTTGCAAGCAACCAAAGATTTCCATCAAACGTCTTCTTTGTTGTCTATTCTGGAAAACGTAGAGGTCAAAAAGCTATGGCTACCTCTCTTTCTTTTTAGCTGAAAAGCATCATCCGTTTGGCATACGAGACTGCTGGACATCAGCCTCCTGAAAGGATTACAGCTCACTCTACTAGAGCCGTGGCTTCCACATGGGCTTTTAAAAATGATGCTTCTTTTTTACAATAAAGATTATTTCAACTAAAAATGATGCTTCTGTTGAACAGATTTGTAAGGCTGCGACTTGGTCTTCGCTTCATACCTTTTCCAAATTTTACAAATTTGATACTTTTGCTTCTTCGGAGGCTATTTTTAGGAGAAAGATTCTTCAAGCAGTGGTGCCTTCTGTTTAACCATCTGTCTTGCCCCTCCCATTCATCTGTGTCCTGTAGCTTTGGTATTGTATCCCACAAGTAAAGGATGAATCTGTGGACTCGTCTTACCTTTATAGAAGAAAACTACATTTATACTTACCTGATAAATTGATTTTCTTTTGCAAAGATATAACGAATCCACGGATTTCATCCTTACTTGTGGGATATAAACCTCCTGCTAACAGGAAGTGGCAAAGAGCACCACAGCAGAGCTGTATATATAGTCCCTCCCCTTCCCCTCCATCCCCAGTCATTCTCTTTGCCTGTGTTATACTAGGAAGACATGGTAAAGTGAGGTGTTAGTTTAGTTTCTTCAATCAAGAAGTTTTTTTTATTTTAAATGGTACCGGTGCATACTATTTTCCTCAGGGGGATATGGAAGAAGATTTCTGCCCTGAGGTTTGATGATCTTAGCATTTGTAACTAAGATCCACGCTGTTTCCCAAAAGACTTCTGAAGGTAACCATGAGACATCTTCAGTGTGGAGACCGGTTTCATGCTACAAGCAGCATTAAGGTATTTGCAGCCTTTTTTTCTGAGGAGACTTGGTGTATCAGAACTGGCTGGCATTATTTCCCTGTATGGGAATGGAGTAAGCAGTAAAACCTATTTTAATAAGAGGGATGTTACTGGAGTCCCTATTTTATATTTATCATTAGTTGATATTTGGGCATTATGTGACATGGGAGACAATATAAAAAACAATGTTTTATGTTTTTTATTTTTGGCACTTAAAACCTATTGGTTTTATGCTTGAGGGTTATATTGTGTGTGTATTTTTACTTTAGTGCAAAACTGCATTTCCATGTGGTGTTGTTTGGGCCTACTCTGACTTTTGACCTTAAGGGGCGGAGCCTATTTTGGCGCAATTTCTTCAGGCTTAGCAGCAGCAAACAGTAACTCTGTGGCTCTTGGACTGTGTAGCTGGTCTGAAGTGTTGGAAACTTGATTTAAAGTACCCTGGGGGCAGGTAGGCACCACAGCAGAGCTGTGGCAAGGTGCAGAGTGTATTTTTATCTATCTTTTGACTACATGTTGATATAAGTACTTCTAAAGCCTTATTTCTGCCCTTGCTTCTGGGTGCAGTAATTTTTGGATTAACCAACGATATAAAGTTAAATTTGGGAACAATTTAATGTTTTTTGTGCATTTTGGAAAAATTAATCACTTTTTCTTTTCTTAAAGGCACAGTACATGTTTTTTCTAATGTTTATTTTATGCTATAAATAAGTGTTTACGACTTTTGTGGTATTACTAGTCTGTTCAACATGTCTGACATTGAGGTTTCTCATTGTTCTATGTGTTTAGAAGCTATTGTGCAACCCCCTCTAACATTGTGTAACTTTTGTACTGAAAGGGCTTTACAATGTAAAAAGCATATTTTAAATAAAGTAAGTGTGCCTAGGGATGATCCTCAGTCTGAAGGGAATCAGGATATGCCATCCAATTCTCCCTAAGTGTCACAACTTTTTATGCCCACACAAGTGACGCCTAGTACTTCTAGTGCATCTAATTCTTTTACTCTGCAGGAGATAGCTGCAGTTATGTCAACTACCCTTACAGAGGTATTGTCTAAATTACCAGTGTTGCAGGGTAAACGCAGTAGGTTAAGTATTAATGTAAATACTGAATCCTCTGATGCTTTATTACCTATTTCCGATGTTCCCTCACAGTGCTCTGAGTTGGGGATCAGGGAATTACTGTCTGAGGGTGAAATTTCTGATTCAGGGAATGTTTTGCCTCAGACAGATTCGGATGCTCTGCTATTTAAATTTAAGCTTGAACACCTCCGCCTGCTGCTTAGGGAGGTTTTAGCGACTCTGGATGATTGTGATCCTATTGTGATTCCTCCAGAGAAATTGCATAAAATGGATAACTATTTGGAAGTTCCTACTTACACTGATGTTTTTCCGGTTCCTAAGAGAATTTTGGAAATTATTAGTAAGGAATGGGATAGACCAGGTTTACCGTTTTCTCCCTCTCCTAATTTTAAGAAAATGTTTCCTATATGAGATACCATTCGGGACTCATGGCAAACGGTCCCTAAGGTAGAGGGATCTATATCTTCCCTAGCTAAGCATACTACTATACCCATTGAGGATAGTTGTGCTTTCAAGGATCCTATGGATAAGAAATTAGAGGGTCTACAAAAGAAATTATTTGTTAATCAGGGATTTATTTTACAACCTATGGCTTGCATTGTTCCATTAACTACTGCAGCAGCTTTTTGGTTTGAGGCCCTAGAAGAGTCTCTTAAGGTTGAGTCTCAATTAGATGTCATTCTAAATAGAATTAAGGCTCTTAAGCTAGCTAATTCTTTTATTACTGATGCTGCTTTTCAAATTGCTAAATTAGCGGCAAAAAATGGAGGATTTGCTATTTTAGCACGTAGAGCATTGTGGCTCAAATCTTGGTCTGCTGATGTGTCATCAAACATAAGCTTTTAGCTATTCCCTTTAAAGGTAAGACCCTTTTTGGGCCAGAATTGAAGGAGATAATTTCTGATATTACAGGAGGTAATTGCCATGCCCTACCTCAGGATAGGTCGGTTAAAATGAGGGGTAAACAGAATCATTTTCGCTCCTTTCGGAACTTTAAAGGAGGACCCCACGCTTCTTCTTCTTCCACAAAGCAGCATGAAGGGGTGGCCCCCGATCCGGGACCGGATCTAGTAGGGGGCAGACTTTCTTTCTTTGCTCAGGCTTGGGCAAGAGATGTTCAGGATTCTTGGGCACTAGAAATAGTTACCCACGGTTATCAATTGGAATTCAAGGATTTTCTCCCAAGAGGGAGATTTCATCTTTCAAAATTATCTGCAAACCAGATAAATAGAGAGGCATTCTTACGCTGTGTAAAAGACCTTTATACTATGGGAGTAATCTGTCCTGTTCCAAAATTGGAACAGGGACAGGGGTTTTACTCAAACCTATTTGTGGTCCCCAAAAAAGCGGGAACGTTCAGACCCATTTTGGACCTCAAGTGTCTAAACAAATTTCTAAGAGTTCCATCATTCAAGATGGAGACAATTTGAATGATTTTGCCAATGATCCAGGAGGGTCAATATATGACTACCGTGGATTTGAAGGATGCTTACCTTCATATTCCAATCCACAAAGATTATCATCGGTTTCTAAGGTTTGCCTTCTTGGACAAACATTATCAGTTTGTGGCTCTTCCTTTCGGGTTGGCCACAGCACCCAGAATCTTCACAAAGGTTCTAGGGTCTCTTTTGGCGGTTCTCAGACCACAAGGGATAGCGATGGTGCCTTATCTCAAGGGTTTCTTTCTTGGGAACTCTGATAGACTCGGTAGCCATGAAAGTATTTCTGACGGAGGTCAGAAAATCAAAGATTTTGAATACTTGCCGAGCACTTCTGTCCATTCCTCGGCCATCAGTGGCTCAGTATATGGAGGTAATCAGATTAATGGTAGCGGCAATGGACATCATTCCCTTTGCTCGCTTTCATCTCAGACCACTGCAACTGTACATGCTTGGCCAGTGGAATGGGGATTATGCGGATTTATCTCCAAAGATAATTCTGGATCAAGAGACCAGAAACTCTCTTCTTTGGTGGTTGTTGCCAGATCATCTGTCCCAGGGGACTTGTTTCCGTGATAGTGACAACAGATGACAGCCTTCTGGGCTGGGGTGCAGTTTGGAACTCCATGAAGGCTCAGGGTGTTTGGAATTAGGTGGAGACTCTACTTCTAATCAATATTCTAGAACTGAGAGCAATATTCAATGCGCTTCAGGTGTGGCCTCAGTTGGCTTCGGCCAAATTCATCAGATTTCAGTCGGACAACATAACGACTGTGGCATAGGTCAATCATCAGGGGGGAACAAGGAGTTCCTTAGCGATGATATAAGTATCCAAGATAATCAGTTGGGCAGAGGCCCACTCTTGTCATCTGTCAGCAATCTACATCCCAGGGGTAGAGAACTGGGAAGCAGATTTTCTAAGTCGACAGACTTTTCATCCGGGGGAGTGGGAACTTCACCCGGAGGTATTTGCCTCATTGATTCTCAGATGGGGCAAACCGGAATTGGATTTGATGGCATCTCGTTAGAATGCCAAGCTTCCAAGATACGGATCCCAGTCAAGGGATCCTCAGGCTGAACTGATAGATGCCTTGGCAGTACCTTGGTTGTTCAGCCTAGTTTATGTGTTTCCACCATTTCCTCTCCTCCCACGCGTGATTGCTCAAATCATACAGGAGAGAGCTTCAGTTATCCTGATGGCGCCTGCGTGACTTGGTATGCGGATCTAGTGGACATGTCCTCTCTGCCACCGTGGAAACTTCCGTTGAGACAGGACTTTCTCATTCAAGGTCCTTTCCAACATCCAAATCTAATTTCTCTGCAACTGACTGCGTGGAGATTGAACGCTTGATTTTATCGAAGCGAGGATTCTCTGATTCAGTTATCAATACTTTGATACAGGCTAGTTAGCCTGTCACTAGAAAGATCTATCCTAAGATATGGCGTAAATATCTTTATTGGTGTGAATCCAAGGGTTACTCATGGAGTAAAGTTAGGATTCCCAGGATCCTGTCTTTTCTCCAAGAAGGATTGGAGAAAGGGTTATCAGCAAGTTCCTTAAAGGGACAAATTTCTGCTTTGTCAATTCTGTTTCACAAACGTTTGGCAAATGTATCAGATTTTCAGTCTTTTTGTCAGGCTCTATCTAGAATTAAGCCTGTATTTAGACCTATTACTCCTCCCTGGAGTTTGAATTTAGTTCTTCGAGTTCTGCAAGGGGTTCCGTTTGAACCTATGCATTCCATAGATATTAAACTATTATCTTGGAAAGTTCTGTTTTTGGTTGCTATTTCTTCTGCTCAAAGAGTTTCTGAGCTTTCAGCATTACAGTGTGATTCACCTTATCTCATATTTCATTCTGATAAGGTGGTTTTTACGTACCAAACCTGGGTTCCTTCCTAAGGTTGTTTCTAATACAAAATATCAGGAAATTGTTGTTCCTTCCTTGTGTCCTAATCCTTCTTCTAAGAAGGAGTGTCTGTTACATAACTTGGACGTGGTCCATGCTTTAAAGTTTTACTTACAGGCAACTAACGATTTCCGTCAATCATCTTCATTATTCATTGTTTATTCTGGAAAGCGTAGGGGTCAGAAAGCTACGGCTACCTCTCTTTCTTTTTGGCTGAGAAGTATCATCCGCCTGGCATATGAGACTGCTGGACAGCAGCCTCCTGAAAGAATTACGGCTCATTCTACTAGGGCTGTGGCTTCCACATGGGCTTTTAAAAATGATGTATCTGTGGAACAGATTTGTAAGGCTGTGACTTGGTCGTCCCTTCACACTTTTTCCAAATTTTCCAAATTTGATACTTTTGCTTTTTCTGAGGCTATCTTTGGGAGAAAGTTTCTTCAAGCAGTGGTGCCTTCCGTTTAGGTTCCTGTCTTGTCCCTCCCTTTCATCCGTGTCCTATTGCTTTGGTATTGGTTTCCCACAAGTAAGGATGAAATCCGTGGACTCGTCATATCTTTGTAAAAGAAAACTAAATTTATGCTTACCTGATAAATTACTTTCTTTTACGATATGACGAGTCCACGGCCCACCCTGTTCTTTTTAAGACAGTTTTTCTTTATATTTTTTGTAAACTTCAGTCACCTCTGCACCTTTTAGCCTTTCCTTTTTCTCTTCCTATAACTTTGGCGAATGACTGAGGGTGGAGGGGAAGGAGAGGGGCTATATATACAGCTCTGCTGTGGTGCTCTTTGCTACTTCCTGTTAGTAGGAGGTTAATATCCCACAAGTAAGGATGAAATCCGTGGACTCGTCATATCGTAAAAGAAAGTAATTTATCAGGTAAGCATAAATTTAGTTTCTTCTATGGTAAGACGAGTCCACGGCCCACCCTGTCATTTTAAGACAGATTATATTTTTTTTATTTAAACTCAGTCACCTCTGCAACTTGTAGTTTCTCCTATTTCTTCCTGTACCTTCGGTCGAATGACTGGGGGGTGGAGCTAAGGGAGGAGCTATATGGACAGCTCTGCTGTGGTGCTCTTTGCCACTTCCTGTAGGGAAGGATAATATCCCACAAGTAAAGGATGAATCCGTGGACTTGTCTTACCATAGAAGAAATCAATTTATCAGGTAAGCATAAATTTAGCTATATTTTGGAAGCATAGAATATTTTAGGATTTTAAAATGAGCATTCTAACAATTATCTCTTTCATTCCAGGCATCTAAGAAGTACATATCTAATTGATATTTTAAATGATATCCTGTGTATTTTATCCTCTCAAAGAGAGGAATAATAACCTCTGTATCTCTATATTTTTCAGACATATAATAACAACAAGATGTCCTATGAATATGGACCATAGACAAGATTCATGCATTCAGGATTTATTAGAAATATGGAATATATTATACTCATGTAGGGATACAGTGCAGTACTGAATATAAAACATGCTGTATTTGTATGAATATATATATCAGGCTTTTAAATGCTATTAATTTTTGAATAGTTAGCAGTATAAATTACTTTGATATAATATAATGTTAATAACATAACATATTTGGTATCGGAATAATCAGAAAATTCACATGATGCTATCCTGCCTGGAATTCGGAGTATAAGTAATTAATGCAAGAAATTATGATGATTTTAAATAATCATTATATGGAAGATATTTATTTATTGTAGCAAACATGAATGTTAGGACTAAATGAGTCTGTGTGTTTGTCATGTTGCCCCCGATGGCCAAGGTCCAGTATTACAGCCAGAAGGCTTTGGCTGTTAAATATGAAATTTTCCAGGGCCAATCTGATGTCCTCCCTAGTGTCCAATGAGAAGGGACAAGAACTGTGGGCATGAACGAAAAAGATCATCAATGATTGATAACTGGCAGCCATTCTCTTGGGGACACAATCATTTTAAGCAAGGAACTGAAAACTTACCTTGATCTATGCAATAACTTTCCTTCAAATGAGATGATCTAAAGATATTTGGAAAAGACAACTACAAGTTGGTTCAAATTGGTCATGTATAATTGTTCTAATTTTTAATATTTGAAACAAAGGTTATTGGTAAGACCATAATCAAATTGTAGTTAAGAGATTTAAAAGAGCATTTTGTATTTTAGCTTATATTCAGAGCCTGTAAATTGTTAAACATATATGCTTAATGCTAAGTTGTTTTAACTGTGCAAATATAGAGTTATAACTCAGAGTTTGGTTATTGGCACAAATAATATATACAATTTCTGATATTTTAAATTGGAATTATATAGGATAAATTGTGGTTAAATAGCTGAGTGTATTGCTTGAATGTTAGTAGCTGAATATCTTGGAATCTCATTGTGTTAATTGAATGAAAGGCTATTGTGAATAAGGCTAATTTTAAAGGTAAACTTTTATGAACTTTGCATAGCATATTTTAATAGTTTTAAATGTGTATAATATTGATTCATATTCTGGTTCCTACAAATATATTTCAATGTGTTTATAGATATCAACTAATAAAAATAATTCAGGAATGTATATTAATTTTATTGTCTTAGTATATGCATATTGATTGATGGTTTATTTTTAAAGAATAATTATTAAATGTATTGTATTGCCATATACTGACATATTATTTTAAGGCACTTTGCATGAGATATTATTAATATTTATCATATTGATATAATATATTTGTAGTAAATAGAAATTATTAGAAAAAAAGAGAAAAGATGTCATATTTTGAAATTAATATTTTGAAAATATATTTTTTTTTGAAAATTGAAATATTGATTTTCATATTTCAAGATTAATATTAATATCTTGAAATATTAAAAATAAATTTTTTAAAAATTAATAAAAAATATAAATTTTTCATATTTTAAAATTAATAAAAATATAAGTTTTTCATATTTCAAAAACTCATAAAAATGTTAATTTTGAAATATGAAAAATTTATAAAAATATTAATTTTTCATATTTAAAAAATTATATTAATTTTTTTTTTAATATAATTTTTTTTCTCTCTTTTTATTGGTAAAAAATTGTATTAGCGTTTTAATTTAACTAAATACTAAGCCAATATAATCATTTCTGTTACTAGGAGTGAATCATTTAATTCTGTACATAACGTTGAAGGTTATGCCCTAACAATACCCCTTACTCGAGGTCAGGTCCTTAAGAGGGACATTATAAGCCACATTAAAGAGAGGTTTAATATTGCGGGTAAATTCAATGAGTACATGAATATGCTTGAAATTAAGGCTAAAAATCTTGCCATTGATGATGATAGGTGGAATGAAAAAAGTGAATTATTCCAAGAATTATTAATTATTAATCAATGCAAGGTTCTCAAAAAACGAGCCAAACTAATACTAAAATCATGATGTAAATTTAGGGAGCTGCTGTAACTCAGCTGATGAAGGGGACGGAAATTCTAATAGAGAGTCAGGGGGCGGAGCTAACCACCCAAATAGCCCACGTAATACTAATGTACGTAGGGGGTCTCCCCATGGTGAAAATAGGGAACACTCCAACCCCAAAAATAAGGTTCCTAGAGAATCCAAAAATAAGTCTAATAAGGTATATGACTCCCATAAAATAATTACTTTCCTAAAGGATGCAGTACCTAAATTCTCCAACAAGGGAACAAACTCTGTAATTGAGCACTTAGAAGCCTTTGAAAACGCTTTAGCTATAATGAATGTTACAAGTGAGCAATTAAAAATTAAATTTCTGCCCTGGATATTTGAAGGTAAACATCACACATTCTTTGCGTCACTAAAGGATATGAATATTCATTCCTGGAGTGAAACAAAGCGACAGTGCAGAAAAGAATTCGGGCAACATCGCACTAAAACTGCAGTGAAAATAGCTGTATATGGTTTAAAATGTAGTGCAAATCAGAGCCCCATAGAGTTCCTTTCCGTACTGAAAAATGCGTTCAGTATGGCTGAAGATAATCCCATATTTGAATGCTCAGAATTTGTGAATTTATTTTTTGAAGCACTGCCCGCACCCATCAAAATCAATTTAGCTAGAGATTTTGATGAGAACTGCTCAATGGAATGGCTGATCAAAGAGAGTACAAAGTTATACTCTAATCAGCAGTCCGGTGAACAGAGGGTTAAAAAGGAATCAAAACTCAAAATTGTGGCAGAGACTAGGGTGTCACCTAGCCCCCTCAATTTGGAGTCTAAAAAGAAAACCTATGCGGAGGTGGCCAGAGGAAACAGGCCATCTCCACAGAGGTTTAACTCTACCCCTCCCCCAACATGGGCTGAGGTGCAGAGAGACTATAACCAAGTGGGGGACATACTCAGGTAAATAATTACTCCCAAAGAGAATACCCACAAAATTATTGGTAGATACAATAAGTGGTGAAGATATTCTCAGGGTAACCAGACACCCCAAGTAAATAGTGCTCCCCAAAATACTAACGCTGAACAAGCTGAACCCCAGAGGCAACCATGCCAGAATAGAAATAGCGGCCCTGATTCTGAAGGAACCAAACAGTCCAGGAGTCACTACTATGGGGCATCAAGAGATAGGCCCAGGAGTAGAGGTAACTTGTACGATCAAATAGATCAGCTTTATACCCAGTTAAATCGGTTGAGCAAACAATTCGCTAGACTTGTGCATGAACGAAAAATTTGTTTAGGTTAGGATCGATTCTGATTTTTTCGAATTTCGGTTTGGATCGATTCTAATTCGGAAAAATTCGAATGAATTTATTTCGGATTCGTTTCGGATTAATTCGGATTTGAATAAATTCGGCTGGATTCGGTTCGGTTCGGAAATTTGGAATTTCGGTATGTGTTAGGTGGGATATGCTGTGTATTAGACTAGTATTATGTACTGTATATTAGGTGTAACCCATAGCAGAGTGATTAACCTAATATACTGTACAATACTAGTGTAATCCATGGCCATCCGAATCTACCGAATAAATCCAAACTAATTCAGATTTATTCTGTAGATTCGGCACTATTTCAATTTGGAAATTCGAATCGATCCAAATCTCTGAATTTACCGAATTCGGCCGAATTTCCGAACCGATCCGAAACGAATCGCACATGTCTACAATTCGCTAATATGAGTCAACCTTTTACGGCTCAGCCACCGAACAAACCTTTTTTAGGGGTACAGCCAGTGGCCAGCAGTGGGCCACAGGCACAGTCATAAATACTGCAGTATCACCTGAAAGGGAGGGGAGAGATATACCAAATTAAATGATAAATGTCAAAAATGATAATAATCATGTTCTCTCCCCACAGACCGGAAACAGACAATTTAGCTGTGATGACGAGCAACCTCAGCCGGGAAAAATTAACCAATCTCTTCCTTTGCAGCATTCTCTTAACCTTATTTCCACAGATGCAGTACACAAGAACCCAGTTGACCCTATTATAGAGGGGACCGGTAGGTATGAAGTTTCTTCTGCATCGGAAAACATGGTGGATTCAGGTAACACATGGTGAAGCCCACAAGTGTACAATCATGCCAATTTTATGTGTGAAATGGTAGAAACTGCAGGGAGATATTATGTATTAGCTGAGCTGCAAGATTCAGTCTACAACCCTATCATGGATTTATTGATACTGGGTCTCAGGCAACTATTTTATCCCACAGGTACTACACACAGCTAAATGAGCCAACACCCCACAAACCTAAAATAAAAGAATTTGATGGTTCTCTAATAGGAGTTGGGGGTGACTCTCTAAAAGTCTACGGTACGGCCTGGTTAAAATTTAAACTGGGGAACAGGGTCATAAGACACCCTGTCATTATAGTGGATCTGCCAACTGATTGTTTAATTATTGGTAGTGATCTCCTGAAGCGATTAAGCACCATAATTGATTGCATAAATAATGTAATTTGGTCACAAGTTAAAAGGCCTATTAATTATGAGAAATCTGTTATATCTCGCCCCCGACATAACTGTCACATGGTGGAAGAGAAACCAGATGCTGTGGAGATTCATTTCAGGAATAACTCTGTACCTGAAATCACTATTTTACACATAGATGATCAAACTCCTTTAAGTGGCTCTGATGGTAATACTTTTAAAATTTCGCCTGGAAAGATAGCGAATATTTCCTTAGACGGTGTTGTATTAACCATATCTCTCCACAAGGGGGATCATAAAATCCCTAAGGGGGGGGCACGCTCAATACCTCACAAGAATTGAGAGAGTTAAAGAGGATCTATTTATCCCTATACAAGTGCATGACCTTGGGAAAACCAAATATGCCAAATTTAGCTTAAAACAGGAAGCTAGCTATATAAGCAAAGGCTTATTAGCGCAGATAGCTGAACCTAAAGTGATTAAATATCTTTCTCCCCAAGACCACTGTGTCCACGGCCTGGATAACAGGTTTGAAAGCTATAACATCACAGCTAAGTGCTTATTATCTGTATCTATAGGTAATAAGTCAGTGAAGCACCTGTTTTTAGTTTTAAATACTCCCCATAATCAAATATACATTGGCAATGATATCTTACATAGATATGCCATACAAATAGATTTGATTAACTCTTGCCTCTGGAGCAGGTTAAAGGGGGACCCTGAAGTATTTCAGGATGAAAATGCAGCCCTGAAATCAAACCAGCAATTGCCATATGCTGTGAATATGCAGGTGTCTAGCGATGTTATAATTCCTGCCGGGGCTGATAAATTTCTTTTACCCTTACAGGTAAAAAGAGGTCAGAAATTAAAAACTTCTGAAACACTAATTTGCCTATCCCATAGAATACAGAATCTGGGTGTCACAATGGCCCACACTACTTTGGAAAATATTGGGACTATTCCAATACATATTATTGTGCATAACATGACCCCACAGGATATAACCTTATCTAAGGAAACTACCATAGATATGCGCTGGAATCAAGTTATTACACTTTTGGATTCCAGAATAATATAATTGGGCTAATACCTGAAGGATACTTAACTGAAGAACAATTAATAGAACAATCCTTTGCATCTATCCCAGAGGGTCTATTTATTATTCAGTCTATGTATCCCTTCAGCTCAGAGGAAGGCATTTGTAAAATTGAAGAAGCCTCTCTAGTATTTGATCAGCCGATCAAACAGCAAGATTACCCCAATACCCAGAGTCATGGGGGCAATGTAAATTATAATCAAGGGGATCTCACTTCTAGATTGGAAGAAGCCTATGAAATAGGACAGCCTGAAATCTTTCCAGGATTTCAGCAAATAGTCGAAGAGCAAATATCCTTAGCTAATGGCTGTTCCAGCGATGATGAACGCCAACAGCTGCGAGAACTCCTGATGGAGTACAAGTATATTTGTGCTAGGGATTCTTATGACTGTGGAACTACAGACTTGCACATTGCAAGAATACAAACAGATCCCAATGCACCACCTGCCTTTGTTAAACAATACAGACTTCCTTTAGCCTCATATGATTCTCTTGCAGAAATCATAAGGAACTTTGAAGAAAGAGATATTATCAGACAGGTGCACAGCTCTTATAATAATCCTATTCTAGGTGTTCTTAAGCCCAATGGACAATGGCGTTTGTGTGCTGACTTAAGACATATCTGGCTGGCCTGTGCCATATATTGACCAGTGCCTAGCGCAGATGCAGGGATCCAGAATATTCACTGCCATTGATTGTGCACAGGGATATTGGACCATCAAGGTACATGAGGAGGACCAGTATAAGCTGGCATTCTCATTCCAAAAGGTCCAGTATGCATTTCAGAGACTCCCTTTTGGATACATAAATTCTGGACATGAATTTGCTGTATTTATGCATAAGGCTATGCCTGATGCACTGGAAAGGGGGACTTATCTTATGTTGATGATGTTTTAATCAAAAGCACAGACTTTGAAAGACACATCGTAGTGCTTAAACACGTCCTCAGCCAACTTAAAAGGGCAGGTGTCAAATTATCCCTACAAAAAGCTCAATGGTGCCGCACTCGTGTAAACGTCTTGGGACATGAAGTTACTTCTAAAGGATTAAATCCTCAGAAGAAAAAGGTGGAAGCTATAGTAAATTCTAAAAACCCAACTAACTTAAAGGAATTGAGATCATTCCTGGATATGACGAATTATTCTCGCATATTCATTGATAATTATGCAGAATTAGCTAAACCACTACTACTTCTTCTAAAGAAGGATGTGAAATGGCACTGGAGTGAGTCTCAAGAGACAGCCATAAGAGAGCTGAAGAGAAAACTCACTCCTTGCTTAGCGTACCCTGAAGGTGGTAAACCTTTCTTCTTAGAGACAGGTTACACAGATATAAGCATGAGTGCTGTTTTATACCAAAAGCATGATAATGTAAGCAAATCCATTGCTTATGTGAGCAAAACTCTATCCCCAGTAGAAATAAAATTTAGCGATTACAAAAAAGTCCTCTTATCTACTGTATGGGCTCTACAAAATTTCCGCAGCTACAAACAGGGCGAGAAAATGATTGTAGAAATGGCCCACCAGCCTTTGCTATATTTGCAAAGTGACAGAATAAGAGATGGGAATTTGTCAGATAGCCGCATAACAGCGTGGACTCTTTCCTTACAAGGCTGGCCTTTAGAAATTCGCTACAAGCAGAATAAAAAGAATCCAGTCACACAGGGGCTTGCTGAGCTCCACAACTGTACTGCTAAAGATCCTGGGGAAGAATTATCAGAAGATGATTTCCTGGAGGAACAATTGCTTTCCCCATATAAAATGTATAATGAGGACCATTGTCAAACATTACCTTGGGTATATGTTGATGGTTGTTCTTACCATGCCACTATTGATAATGAGCGCAGACTAGTCGCTGGCATTGGTATTAATTGGGCAAAGGGATTCCCAAATATTTCTGTAGGTTTCAACATTGGACCAAGATCCAGTCAAGTTGCAGAACTCACTGCTGTTCTAAAAACCATTGAAATGGCTATTGAACATGGTATTCATGAATTTGTGATGATAACTGACTCAAATTATGTGCTCGACAGCTTTGTTGAATACCTGCCAACTTGGAAAAGAAATTGCATGCAGAAAAGTAACAACAAACCAGTCAAGCATGGCAAGTTGTTCTGCGAAATTGATAATCTGGTGGTATCCAATTATTTAACCATACACTGGAAAAAGACCAAGGGTCATTCCCGGGTGCTAGGTCCTGATTCATCTTGCGGATTCATTAGCAAAACAAGGAGTCATAACTGGAGAACTCCCTAATATTGACCACTTAATGGGTGCAATTCAGGTAGAAGCCCTTACCAGAAACCAGGCTAAACAACAGAATGAGCCTAACCTGGTACAATGGAGTCAGGATTCTCCTAGTGAGGACCTCAGTAGTAGGGAAATTAATGGAAAGCCTCTTAAAGGAAAGAATTATGACTTACATAAAGACAAACAATTTAGAGGACCAAAATCAGCATGGTTTTACTTCAGGGAGATCATGTCAGACTAATCTAATTGACTTCTTTGATTATGTAACAAAAGTATTAGACAAGGGAGGAGCAGTTGATGTAGCGTATCTAGATTTCAGCAAAGCATTTGACACCGTCCCACACAATAAACTTATTCACAAACTATATCTCCTTGGTCTAGATTCAAAAATTGTGAACTGGGTGGAATGCTGGCTTAAGGACAGAAAACAAAGTGTCTTAGTAAATGGAGTTCATTCAGCAGAGGGGGCTGTTACTAGTGGTGTTCCTCAGGGGTCAGTTCTGGGGCCTGTTTTGTTTAACATATTTATCTGCGATATCAGCAAAGGGCTACAGGGGAAAGTATGTCTCTTTGCAGATGATACAAAAATTTGCAACAGAGTGGATGTTCCAGGGGGGGTAGACAAAATGAGAAGTGATATACAACAATTGGAGGATTGGACAAACGACTGGGATCTAAAGTTTAACACAGCAAAGTGTAAAATAATGCATTTAGGGAAGAAAAATCCAAATGTTAATTACAGACTCAATGACACTTTACTGACTGTTACAGACGAGGAACAGGACTTGGGAATTATTATTTCAGATGATTTAAAACTTAGTAAACAATGTAGTAAGGCAGCGAGTAAGGCTAGCAGAATGCTTGGATGTATTGGTAGAGGTATTTGCAGCAGAAATAGTAAGGTTCTTATGCCACTTTATAGATCATTAGTTAGGCCTCATCTTGAGTATTGTGTGCAGTTCTGGAGGCCATATCTTCAGAAGGATATTAACAAACTTGAATCTGTGCAAAGGAGGGCTACCAAAATGGTACATGGTCTAAAAAATAAAACTTACCAGGATAGGCTCAATGACCTAAATATGTATAGCTTAGAGGAGAGAAGGGAAAGAGGTGATATGATAGCAACTTTCAAGTACATTAAAGGGTTTAGTAAAACTGAGGCTGTGGGTATTTTACATAAAATGGAAAATTCAAGAACAAGGGGTCATGAGCTCAAGCTAAAGGGTAGTAGATTCAGGAGTAATTTGAGGAAGCACTTCTTTACAGAAAGAGTGATTGATTTATGGAATAAACTTCCTCAAGAGGTAGTAGCAACAAACACTGTGGGGGACTTTAAAAATGCATGGGACAAGCATAGGGCTATCCTACGAACTAGATAAGTTTATACTGTTAGGTAAGGTGGGGCAGACTTGCTGGGCCTATGGCTCTTATCTGCCGTCAATATCTATGTTTCTATGTTTCTATGTTTCTGATCACTAGTCAAAAAGAAAGATCCTGTCAATAACCCCATCTCAAAAGATGATTGTATTGGTAAGGAAGATCTTAGAATCTTAATGAAATCCAGATCACAATTCAAGTTACAGGATGGGTTGTTAATTAGAACCTCCAAAACTGGCATCCAGCAATGGGTAATACCCACCAAGTTCAGAGGTCTAATGCTTCAACATGCCCATGATGCTCCCACATCTGGTCATCGTGGTGCCAAACTCACGTATGAAATATTGCGTGATTATGCCTTTTGGCCACACATGTTGAAAGATGTTCAAACCTACTGTCAAGGTTGTTTAATCTGTCCACAGTTCCAACCCACTGCGCCAACGCATAGAGCGCCATTGCAGAAAAGGGGGATGGTAATGCCATGGTCAGATATACAGATTGATTTTATTGGTCCAGTAACTAGGTCATCACGAGGTAACAAATACATGTTAACAGTAACATGCCTGTTCACTAAATGGGTAGAGTGCATCAGTGCACCTAACAATAGTGCTGAAACATGCGCAGCATTGCTCATTAACCACGTGTTTTCCAGATTTGGTATGCCCCAAAGAATCGAATCAGATCAGGGAACCCACTTCACTAGCGAAGTGATGACCAAAATGTGGAAAATACTAAGGGTAAAAATAAAGCTCCATATTGCTTATAGAGCTGCCTCAAGTGGTGGTGTAGAGCGTTACAACCAGTCCATTGTTAAAATCCTCAAAAAGTTTGTGAGTGAAACGGGTAAAGACTGGGATGTAAAACTACCTCTAGTCTTAATGGCATTAAAAGCAACTCCAAGTAGTGCTACCAAGATGTTAATTTTTGAACTGATGACTGGTAGAAGAATGGTTCAACCTCAACATCTACTGTACCGTACATCAGACCAAAACTTGATAAACGCTGCCAATACACATCAATGTGTGGAGAACCTAAGAAAGCACCTGCAATATGCCTTTGCATTTGCTCAAAGGAACTTAGAGAAATCTGCAACTGCCACTAAAACCTATTATGATCTCAAAACATCCAAAAAGGAATATGAAATAAATGATAAAGTTTATCTTTATAACTTTGGAAGAGATCAGGTGTCAGGGTTTTTTCCCTGTTGTGTTTGCCATGTGCTGCTGGCAGCCATTTTACTCACCTCTCTTCCTGATTATGGTGCATTGTGGGGGATGCTGCTCAATTCCTGCACTTCATTTTATGGCCAGACTGGTGTGCGTCATCCATGTGTGACAGGATGCAGTCTCAGAATTGTGACGTCATCACTTATTATTTAAAGGGCCTCTGTTCAGTATGCTTTGCCTTTGCGTTGTCTCAAACCTGTTTGTGAGAGTTCCTGTGTATTACCTGGCTGCCTGACATCCTTCCTGGTTCCAGATCCCTGGCTTTCTCCTGACTCTGTTGTTTTCCTTGTTCCTGATTCCGTCTTGTCTTACTATTCACTTTGGCTTCTGACTCGGTTCGTCTGACTACCAGCTCTGGTTTTGACTCCTGGCTTGTTATTTGACTTGTGGACTTTTTATTATTTTTTGCTATTAATAAAGGTGTGATTATTTTTGCACTTCTTGTCTCAGTCTGATTCCTGGCACCCTGACCTCAGGTTAAAGAGAAGAAATTTCTTCCATCATGGAAAGTTCCTTTTGTCATTACTGACAAAATATGTCCAGTGGCCTATAAAATAAGGATCCCCAAAAATGAAAGTTTCATAGATAAATGGGTCCATATCAATCAATTGCGAACATGTCATCCTAGGTCAAAATGAAGTCATATCTCCAAATACACTAAAGACATACTGTAGTTTAAAGATGCCTAACTGATAAACATGAAGGCTTAAAAATGATGGACTCTCTACATAAGAGACTATCTATAATGCATACCGTCAACATCCTCACCAAATACCATTGAATTTAAGCCAATTTAAATACATGTGTCCTACATCTATTTAAAATTGGAAGGGGGATTTATGTCAAGGTATATGTAAAGATTAATATTAATATATATATATATATATATATATATATATATATATATATATATATATATATATATATATATATATATATATAATATATTTGGCTAATCAGTACCAAATGATTAATTCATTCAGAGAAATTGACTTGAAACTCATGTTCAGTCCTCCCCCATTCAGTAAGCAAAGTTGAAATGCATCCAAGTGAAGACAATAAAACATTTGGTCTACTTAACTTAAACAATCACTTAAAAAGGAATGTTGTAAAAGTGATTTTGAGAAAGAGCAGAGTGTTATAGCTTACATTAAAAGATAACATAGCTTTTGAAGCTCACAGCCCTGCAGGGGACAACATTCTGATCCTATAAACTAGATAAGCTGGTCAAAATCCCAAGGAACTTGTAATTAGCACAGGCTTTTAAAATGAACCCTGCTATGTAACTGCTGACACTTGAATATACGTAACTCAGACATATGTCTGGGGGAGGATAAAACCAAGCAGAGACACATATGACATTACAGCCTACATAATTTAAATAATTGTATAACAATGTTTAATCTGCTTTTTGTATAATTTTGAACACTGCATAGAAATGAATGTGTGTATGTATATATATATATATATATATATATATATATATATATATATATATATATATATATATATATATATATATATATATAGAGAGAGAGAGAGAGAGAGAGAGAGAGAGAGAGAGAGAGAGAGAGAGAGAGAGAGAGAGAGAGAGAGAGAGAGAGAGAGAGAGAATCAAGTAAAATGTGTTCACTCAGTATACTGGGTAGACACAAGTGATACTCTATAATTGGTGCTAGTCAATATTGTGTAGGGTATAGTGGCAGCTATATAAGACAAGTACTGGTTGAGATGTATGACCCCAATCAGTAAGTGTAAATGTGTATACAAGGGTTGATACAGCGCCTATATATCCATTAAAATATGGGTAATGTATGGGAATATGAATAAAAGAGATAAATAATAGATTAAAAAATAATGATAATAAAATAAAAAAGATATAAAAATATATAGTAAAATAAATAATACTAAAAAGTAAATAAATTGTGAAATAATGTTCATATAAGTCTTTAGAATGTATGCAGTCCGTAATAAATCTTCACATAAAGTTGATATGCAGTAATAGATGGTATATAATACCCTTACCAGATATTACCCCAATCTAATGAGGTAAGTATGCCGCACTGGGGGTATATATAGATAGTAGAATCTTCTCCTTGTATCCAGATGTGATGCCTCTTGGGTTTTCGTTAGCCTCCTGGAGTATGCAGGGATGTGTTTCTGGTTGTAAATAGATCCCTTGCACTTCCTTTGGGTTGGTAGTTAGCCTCTTGGAGTACCTTTTCTGTCTTGGTATAAACTTTCTCCAGCGTAAGGATACCCAGGGAGACAAGAAAGGATATATAGTGTAATACAGTTTATTTACAGTTAGGCACAGAAATGTAATTCACATAGCACTCACATTTAACATCCTCAAACTATATGAGGTATGTGTATGGCATATAGGACTCCAATGGGTCCTTCCACAGATAGATATGAGATACAGCTGTTGCTGTTTCCCAAGTGAGGTAGTATTGTATAATACAAGTATCTCATGAAGTAATGCTAGCAAGCTAGCTACAAGGAGTGACAATGTTATTTAAAAACGATTTAGACAAAGCACAGTTAAAATTAAGCATGTAAAAAAATATAAGTAATTAGTATCCCTGACGCGTTTCAAAGGTTTGTGTAGATAAATCCTTCTTCCTCAGAGGGTTGAGTGAAGAGCTGGGCCGTTATCGCTACTTGTACGCTTCGGGCGGCGGCACGCCCTCTGCGTACGTGAAGTCATGCGTGCCAGCGTTACGTGACGTGAGTCTCACGTTTGTATTAGGTACAGGATAGATGCTGTAAGGCTTATTGATTGGTTGCATTTTGCTACATGGTTGATTGGGTTAATACAGCCTAGGCTTGTGGTATATGTAGTTCTCTAGTTACTGCCCATAAATGCATATGATCAACAGTGGTATTGGCGAGATGCAACACTCGCAACAGTAGAATATACACATATCGTGGTGTGTGATCTAAAAATGATGCTTACATACGACCATCACATGAGGCCATCCTATGCACTGTAATTACATTTCCAATATCGGGACCCATAGTGATTGGTACGCTTTGGTACATATTCGCCTGTTGATTGGTTAGACACAATAGAGGCCTGTGGGATATGTAGTTCACTAGGGAATGCCCCTCTATATATATACATATATCACCAATCTCGAGAGCAGTCTAACAACAATAATGGCGAGATGCAATATAGGCATTGGTGGGACATGAACATATCATAATGAGTAATCTAAGATTGATATTCACATAAGGCCATCTTATGTATTATTTTTGCATTTTGTAATACCGGGATTTATAGTGATGAATACATCCCTTCTATATTTTAATAGTAAGATTAGTATGCAATGATGATGTTACATATTGGTTTCTTACTGTTCTGTGCCTAACTGTAAATAAACTGTATTACACTATATATCCTTTCTTGTCTCCCTGGGTATCCTTACGCTGGAGAAAGTTTATACCAAGACAGAAAAGGTACTCCAAGAGGCTAACTACCAACCCAAAGGAAGTGCAAGGGATCTATTTACAACCAGAAACACATCCCTGCATACTCCAGGAGGCTAACGAAAACCCAAGAGGCATCACATCTGGATACAAGGAGAAGATTCTACTATCTATATATACCCCCAGTGCGGCATACTTACCTCATTAGATTGGGGTAATATCTGGTAAGGGTATTATATACCATCTATTACTGCATATCAACTTTATGTGAAGATTTATTACGGACTGTATACATTCTAAAGACTTATATGAACATTGTTTCACAATTTATTTACTTTTTAGTATTATTTATTTTACTATATATTTTTATATCTTTTTTATTTTATTATCATTATTTTTTAATCTATTATTTATCTCTTTTATTTATATTCCCATACATTACCCATATTTTAATGGATATATAGGCGCTGTATCAACCCTTGTATATATATATATATATATATATATATATATATATATATATATATATATATATATATATATATATATATATATATATATATATATATATATATATATATATATATATTGGAAGCATAGAATATTATAGGATTTTGAAATGAGTATTCTAACAATTATCTCTTTCATGCCAGGCATCTAAGAAGTACATATCTAATTAATATTTTAAATGATATTCTGTGTATTTTATCCTCTCAAAGAGAGATATACAGATATAAAATATTAATCTGTATGGAATAATAACCTCTGTATCTCTATATTTTTCAGACATATAATGACAAGATGTCCTATGAATATGGACCATAGACAAGATTCATGCATTCAGGATTTATTAGAAATATGGATTATATTATACTCATGTTGGGATACAGTGCAGTACTGAATATAAAACATGCTGTATTTGTATGAATATATATATCAGGATTTTAAATGATATTCATTTTGGAATAGTTAGCAGTATAAATTACTTTGATATAATATAATGTTAATAACATAACCTTTTTGGTATCAGAATAATCAGAAAATTCACATTATGCTATCCTGCCTGGAATTCGGAGTATAAGTAATTAATGCAAGAAATTATGATGATTTTAAATAATCATTATATGGAAGATATTTAAATTGTAGCAAACATGAATGTTAGGACTAAATGAGTCTGTGTGTTTGTCATGTTGCCCCCCGATGGCCAAGGTCCAGTATTACAGCCAGAAGGCTTTGGCTGTTAAAAATGAAATTTTCCAGGGCCAATCCGAGAAGGGACATGCACCGTGGGCGTGAACAAAAAAGATCATCAATAATTATATAAGGAATAGCTAAATGCAAGACATAAACAGTTTTTTGGTGATCTGTTTATGTCTGTGTTTTTTGATAACTGGCAGCCATTCTCTTGGGGACACAATCATTTTAAGCAAGGAACTGAAAACTTACCTTGATCTATGCAATAGCTTTCCTTTAAATGAGATGATCTAAAGATATTTGGAAAAGACAACTACAAATTGGTTCAAATTGGTGATGTATAATTGTTCTAATATTTAATATTTGAAACAAAGGTTATTGGTAAGACCATATTCAAATTGTAGTTAAGAGATTTAAAAGATCAGTTTGTATTTTAGCTTATATTCAGAGCCTGTGTATTGTTAAGCATATATCCTTAATGCTAAGTTGTTTTATCTGTGCAAATATAGAGTTATAACTCAGTGATTGGTTATTGGCACAAATAAAACAACTTAGCATTAAGGATATATGTTTAACAATACACAGGCTCTGAATATAAGCTAAAATACAAACTGCTCTTTTAAATCTCTTAACTACAATTTGAATATGATAATTATGCAGAATTAGCTAAACCACTACTACTTCTTCTAAAGAAGGATGTGAAATCGCACTGGAGTGAGTCTCAAGAGATAGCCATAAGAGAGCTGAAGAGAAAACTCACTCAAGCACCTTACTTAGCGTACCCTGAAGTTGGTAAACCTTTCTTCTTAGAGACAGGTTACAAAGATATAAGCATGCGTGCTGTTTTATACCAAAAGCATGATAATTTAAGCAAAGCTATTGCTTATGCGAGCAAAACTCTATCCCCAGTAGAAATAAAATTCAGCGATTGCGATAAAGCCCTCTTATCTACTGTATGGGCTCTACAAAATTTCCGCAGCTACATACAGGGCGAGAAAATTATTGTAGAAACGGCCCACCAGCCTTTTGCTATATTTGCAAAGTGAAAGAATAAGAGATGGGAATTTGTCAAATAGCCGCATAACAGCGTGGACTCTTTCCTTACAAGGCTGGCCTTTAGAAATTCGCTACAAGCAGAATAAAAAGAATCCAGTTGCACAGGGGCTTGCTGAGCTCCACGACTGTACTGCTAAAGATCCTGGGGAAGAATTATCAGAAGGTGATTTCCTGGAGGAACAATTGCTTTCCCCATATAAAATGTATATTGAGGACCATTGTCAAACATTACCTTGGGTATATGTTGATGGTTATTCTTACCATGCCACTATTGATAATGAGCGCAGACTAGTCGCTGGCATTGGTATAAATTGGGCAAATGGGTTCCCAAATATTTCTGTAGGTTTAAACATTGGACCAAGATCCAGTCAAGTTGCAGAACTCATTGCTGTTCTAAAACCCATTGAAATGACTATTGAACATGGTATTCATGAATTTGTGATCAGAATTGACTCAAATTATGTGTGTGACAGTTTTGTTGAATACCTGCCAACTTGGAAAAGAAATGGCATGCAGAAAAGTAACAACAAACCAGTCAAGCATGGCAAGTTGTTCTGCGAAATTGATAATCTGGTGGTATCCAATGATTTAACCATACACTGGAAAAAGACCAAGGGTCATTCCAGGGTGCTAGGTCCTGATAAGGAAGGCAATGATCTTTCGGATTCATTAGCAAAACAAGGAGCCATAACTGGAGAACTCCTTAATATCGACCACTTAATGGGTGCAATTCAGGTAGAAGCCATTACCAGAAACCAAGCTAAACAACAGAATGAGCCTAACCTGGTACAATGGAGTCAGGACTCTCCTAGTGAGGACCTGATCACTAGTCAAAAAGAAGACCCCATTGTAGGCATCTTCTATAAACACATAGAAGATCCTGACAGTAACCCCATCTCAAAAGATGATTGTATTGGTAAGGAAGATCTTAGAATCCTAATGAAATTGGCACAATTCAGGAATTTATATTAATTTTATTGTCTTAGTATATGCATATTGATTGAGGGTTTATTTTTAAAGAATAATTATTAAATATATTGTATTACAACCCGGCCATATACTGACATCAAGCTCCGAACGGAGCTTGTGGGCCCGTGTTTCTGGCGAGTCTTCAGACTCACCAGAAACAGCAGTTATGAAGCCCTGTCCGCCTGCTCTGATGAGGTGGACAGGAATCGCCACAATTCAACCCGATCCAGTACGATCGGGTTGATTGACACCTCCCTGCTGGCAGCCGCGAGTCAGCAGGGGGCAGCGTTGCACCAGAAGCTCTTGTGAGCTGCTGGTGCAATGTTAAATGCGGAGAGCGTATTGCTCTCCACATTCAGCGAGGTCTTGTGGACCTGATCCGCACTGTCGGATCAGGTCCGCAAGACCTTTGATAAATAGGCCCCTTTATGTACTAAAATAGTGACTGGCACAGGGTTGGTTAACCCTGGTAGTCATAAGGTTTTTTACTGAGCAGTTGGGGCCACTCTGTGTGCTGCTTTGCTCCTTCCCAACCGGAGCACGTGTGTAAGAGTTTTCATTAGGAACATTGACAGACTATGCAGGACAGTTTGGGAAAATTTCCCACAGGGGCCTTTTTTACCTCTATGCAGCTGATATTGAGCTTTGCGCTGTTTCTCTTCTAGTTGGGGGCGGTCTCTAGATGCGCACCATGTGAAAAGGGTGCAGTTTTTCTCTGAAGCTGCTCGGAAATGTGGTTCTGCATAGCGATCATCATAACGAGTTTGCTGCAGGCATTGGGAGAGATCCTGACTTCATTCCAGTCACACTTGTCTAGCTAGGAGGTGGTGAGTACCTCAGCCAAGGCTGAGGGTAGAGGTGCCACGCTAGTGTTAAAAATATATTTTTGGTTGCTATAATATTAAAACCTTATACCGCTATGGAGGACTCTGATATTAACCCCTCAAAGGATTCTGTTTCAGCAATCACTGTGACAAATTCATGTTTATGTTGGGTTCAGACTATGGTTTGCCCACCTGCACAATTCTGTTCTGTCTGCTTATGTTCTGTGTTAAAGACCAAGAAGGGGTATAAATCTGGTTTATCCCCTGGTACTTTTATGTGCTCTGAGCCTAATACTCTGTTGTCCATGAGATGCCTATTCTGCAGTTGCAGTCCACTTTTAACCCTATGACACAGTCAGTGCCCTGCGGCGCACCTTTATCTCCGGCAGGAGGTAATTTTTTGCCAGCAGACTTTACTTCACAGCTTCAGCCTTTAGTATCAGCTGCATTAAACGCTATGCCTATTTCTGGAAAATGTAAGAGAAAGGTTAAGCATAGTTCCACTGACTTGGGGGTTAACACCTCTCTTCAGTCTGAGTTGGCTAGTTCGTCTCACCTTTCTGAGGATGATCTAACCTCGATTGCATCTGAAGGTGAGCATTCGGAGTCAGAGGTATCTGAAATTAAATCTACTCCTGAGGAAACAAATTCTCTTGAAAACTCTTGAAGGAGGTATTGTCTACCCTAGAGGTTCCGGAAGCTAAGCTTCCTGAAGAACCTATTATCCCTAAATTAGATAGGGTTTATGAGGTAAAGAAGGTTCCTGAAACCTTCCCGGTACCCGTACGAATAGCGAAAACTATCTCTAGAGAATGAGAAAAGATTGGAATTCCTTTTTCCCCTTTTTCTACCTTTAAGAAGCTTTCCGGTCCCTGAATCACATTTAGAGTTATTGAACTCTATCCCTAAGTTAGACTGGGCCATTTCTACTCTTGCCAAGCATACTACTATTCCTCTAGAGGATAGCTCCTCTTTTAGAGATCCCATGGACAGGAAGTTGGAAGGCTATCTACGAAAGATATTTCAACATATGGGCCTCCTATTTCAGCCAGCGGCCGCTATGGCAGCAATCACAGGTGCTGCTACATACTGGTGTGATTCATTGTCAGAACTAATTTAAGTCGAATCCCCCATGGAGGATATATAGGACAGGATTAAGAGTCTCTAGATAGCCAACTCATTTATTTGTGATGCTAATAAGCAAATTTTCCATCTGAATGCTAAGGCTTCAGGTTTTGCATTTTTGTCGAGTAGAGGTCTTCGATTAAAATCTTGGTCCGCAGATATGGTTTCTAAGACCAGACTTCTCTCCATTCAAGGGGAATATTTTGTTCAGGCCAGGCCTGGACTCCATCATCTCCACAGTAACAGGAAGGAAGGGTGCTTTCCTTCCCCAGGATAAGAAGGCGAGAACTAAGGGTCGCCAATCCGGGACTGGATCGAGTAGGGGGCAGACTGTCTTTTTTCCCCTAAGATATGGTGAGTCCACAACGTCATCAATTACTGTTAGGAATATCACTCCTGGCCAGAAGAAGGAGGCAAAGAGCACCCCAGCAAAGCTGTTAAGTGTCACTCCCCTATCCATAATCCCCAGTCATTCTCTTTGCCTCTGTTAATGTAGGAGGTGAAGTTTTGGTGTCTGAAGTGTAGTCCACATCAATCTCTTTAGTAGAGTAGTGGTGGCTTTAGAGCAGTTAGGAACTTGTAAGGTGGGCCTTGCTGCATTTTCCTAACATGTTGCTGCCCTAGTACAGAAAGCCAGGGTACGTTTACTCTGTTTCTTTTTTACACAGTCCTCTGTAAGGAGTTGTCATCCTTTCACGCTTTGTGAGCTGTCTTCCTGACAGACGGCTAGAAATACAGGTAAGTGCCTTTTGTCTTCTGGGGCTGGGAGGCTGGCACTGTAGGGGTTAATGAGACCCTCTGCATTTATTTATGGGACTAATATCCTGGGTTCAGGGTTAATTATAGGCAGTGGGCAGGCACATTGGTATGTGAAAAAGCAGGGTTCTGCTCATTCAGAGACTGATATTAATCCCCTTCTGGGACAGTGAAAGTTAGAGTCCGGAGATGCAGGGAGTTTCTCTCTGCAAAACCATCCCGACTCATATTAACAGCTCCTCAAGCAATCAACATTGTCGAACTTCACTTCGCTGCCTGCTTTCGTCTCTCAAGTCCATGGCGGAGGCGATGCTACTATCTGTCACACTTGAAGGGCCGTGTTCCTGTTCCACGGCGTAGATTCCGGTAACATTGTTTCATTTTACTTTATTTGCAATGTACTGTAATGTGAATGTTTCCCGAGAGGCTACAACCTTGCGGGTCTAACTTATACATAAGGGTCTGGTCGTAGGAGGTTGTGAGTGCCCCAGCCATTGGGGGTGTCAGATGCCATTTTAGTTTTTACTACTTTAGTCCATGTTTGTATTTATCCAGTTATGGAAGATTCTGATGCTGAGACTGTATTAATTTCAGATTCAGTTACAGAGAATTCTGATACTAAGACTATTTTGATTTCAGATTCAGATTCTGTGTTCGGTGATGAATCCGGTGTGGCTTCGTTGACACCTGTCAACCAGTTTTGTTCTGTATGCCATTTCAGAGTGCCTGGTTCCTCAGGCTCAGGGAATCAATGGACTGCTGAGCCATCCGCCTCTGGGGGTCCTGTCCTCCGAGAGGCAAGTTCCCTACCAAATCATACTTCTGCACATGCGGGTAACCCAGTTTATGGTTCGTTTTTGCTTTCACATAATGTTGGAGATTGTTCATCTGCAGAGTCCAGAAGTTTATTTGAGAATGTGCTCTTGCCCTATTGTCCCGGGCCTTCTGCCTTGGGGAGGGCCTCTACAGTTCCCCGCGGGTGTCACTGAGTGTTGTGCCTTCCGTTACAGGATTTCGCGCCTTCGCGTATTGCTCAGACATGTTTTTTAGTTATTGAATGACCCTATCGTTACCAGATACGAGGACTTTAAGTCTGATAATTCGATTGGTGCACCTCATTAGACATGTGGGGATAACGTAATCTCTTGATTGTTATTTGTTAGAGATCTTTCCCAGTTTTGTGAGATAGGGCTCCATTTGGCTGGTCCTGTGGGTGGGCCTGTGTCTTTTTGGGCGTTAACCTCCGGGTTGCCTTATATTTTATTATATCCGATGGGATGTCTCTTATTTTTGTTTCCTTCAGGAACCTTCTGGGATTGATACTCTTTATTACTTCTTCGGAAGTTGTTTGGACATGTTAGTCCTCTGTTAAAAATTTCTGTTTCCTGTTTTTTCCCCTACGAGGGAGAACTTAGCAGCTTGCCGGTTGGGACACTAGGTGCAGGCTGGTCCTGTCGGGTTTGTTCGGTCTTGCGGCTGTTAAGACACGTGACGCTGTTTCTGCTTGGCTGGTTCGGTAGATGCGCCAAGTGCTCAGGTTATCATTGTTTTTTCATGTTCAACTAAGCATTTTAGAGGACCTGTGGGTCCGTAAGGTGGGAAGGGTTGTTTCAGTCTTTATAGCCTTCAGTCATAGAGGACCAGGAAGGGGAGTTTTTCCGCTGCGTCACTCTATTTGACATCTGATTTCATCAGAACTTAGAGTTCCTCCCCCATGTGGTGAGGGGTGGGAGGGCTTAATGCCCCTTACCGCTATTGAGCGGTTTGGCCTTCATTTTTAGGCCTCTGGATTTGTCCCTTTGGGCTTGATCCAACGCTTGTACAGATAGCTGTCTAGCATGCAGAAGGTTTGCAGTTTGAAACCTGTTGCAGCTCTTGACACCTTTCAGGTGTACGCGTAAGCTGTTTCTAGTGTATCTAGATGCAGCTCTTGCTCTTGGCTGAGTTACAAGAGGCCTTTGGGTCTTCTTCTATTGTCTCCGGGTGAGTGGATCTCCTTTTAGGGATCTGTGTTTCCGGGTGATGGTTGTTCCCTGCGGGGACTTTGTTTAGCTCGGGGTTTTCCGGAGCTGGGTAAGCTTAGTGCCTTCTCTTCCTTGTGTCCTTGGCTTGTGCGGAGGTGTTAGGGAGACTAGTCCTGTTAGTAGGATTTTGTTTACCTCGAGTATCCCTTGGTCATTTTGAGGCTCTGAGAAGTATCGTCATACGACTTCTAGCCTTGCTCCTTGGAGCGTTGGACTTTAGCTAAGGGGTGGTTCCTTCCTTTGGTCGGGGCTTTCGAGTTCTCTTGCTATCGGGATTTCTGGCTATGCATCCATACCTTTTGCATCTGGCTTTTTGACCAGTTGGGGTGTTTAGTTTTAGTGTAAGGTTTGCCTGAACTATTGGGTACCGGACCTGTTTTTCTCCCTGAGACTTCCGGTTGCTGACCCAGTCTTGGGCTGGTCGGGATTTCAGAGTATTTTTTACTCTTTGCTACAGAGTGGCCCATGTCATCTGGTGGTTAGCCATGTGGCTTTAGCCTCAAGGGTGGTTGGTTCATACCCAGCTGCTGGCATTGGGTGTCCAATTTCTGGTGCGCCTTAGGGTGGCATTCCCCTGATCAGCTTGCCAATGTACCCGTGGATTCCCTGCTCTGCAGGCAATGGGTTGGCTGTGCCTCTGCTTGGCAAGTTACTTGTAGGAGGGTCCTTTTCTAGGACATCTGTGTTGGGAATTTCTCTTCCCATTAGCTGGTGACTTCGGACCTTGAGGACAGTTGTTGCCCTTACGGCATCATCCCTTTACTTAGGGGTTATTCTCCCTATGGAGATAGAGTCCTTGTTTGAGGCTTCTCCTGGATGGGAGGCAGAAGGGTGAGATTGGTTCCCACTGGGGTCTTGCTAGCTCCAAGCAGACTTGTGGGACCTTTATTTTGATAGATCCTTAGGTCTATGGACTTATTGTCTGTTTTCAGAGTCGGGTTGTGCTTGTACTCTGTGGGGATGACTGTGCTATCCTTACGCTCGTTCCTGTACCTGTTTCAGGATTCTTTTGTTCCCCTGTTTTGGGTCCCTGAGGCTAGGTTGGTCCAGTTGGCTGTGGGTCTGCAGGTCAGGATGGCCGAGTGGTCTATGGAGCAGCACGTGCAAAGTCTTGGAGGCAGGAGTGGAACGTAGAGATAACAGGAGTGGAGAGACATAGGTCAGAGGTTGATCGACGGGATGGGGAATATTTCACGATAAAAGAGGAAATATAGTTGGGAGTTAGACTGTTTAGTGCTTTGTAAGTTATAGGGTTAATACTTTAAATTGTATTCTGGAGTTTATGGGGAGCCAGTGTAGAGACTGGCAGAGTGGAGCAGCTAATGTAGATCGGCAGCTTAGGTGGATGAGTCTAGCAGAAGCATTCATAATAGATTGGAGGGCGGAGAGGCAGTGTTTTGGAAGGCCATTTAGGAGTAGATTGCAATATTCAATGCGTGACAAAATGAGGGAATGAATAAGTATTTTTGTAGTTTTTTGAGTAAGGAAGGGACGAATTCTGGAATTAATGCGTAGGTGTGAACGGCAGGATTTGGTAAGTGCTTGTATATGTGGGTTGAATGTGAGTTCTGAGTCTAGTGTGACCCCAAGACAGTGGATCTGGGGTGAGGTGTTGACAATAGAGTCTCCAGCCATCAGAGAAATATCAGATGTTCGATGTCTCGAAGAGGGGGGAATAAGAAACAGCTCAGTTTTGGACAGATTGAGTTGGAGGTAGTGTGAAGACATCCAAGAGTAAATTGCAGAGAGGCAGTCAGAAATCTGGTTGAGTAAAGAGGGAGAGATATCAGGAGAGGAAAGATAGATTTGGGTATCATCAGCATATAAGTGGTACTGGAATCAAAAGGAGGCTATAAGTTTTCCAAGGGAGGATGGATAGTGTCGGTATATACCAGGGTTACAATATAATTTATTTATTATTAAAATAACCTCCAATTAAAATGTATATACGAAACAATTGAAATTAATATTTATTCCTAAATTCTTAGATTTGTTAGCTTTATATACACATTGAATTATATTTATGTAGAAACTAGATTATGGGGCCTATCTATCAAGCTCCGAAAGGACAGGAATCGCCGTAATTCAACCTGATTGAGTATGATTGACACCTCCCTGCTGGCGGCTGATTGGCCGCGAGTCTGCAGGGGGCGGGGTTGCACCAGCAGCTCTTGTGAGCTGCTGGTGCAATTCTGAATACGGAGAGCGTATTGCTCTCCGCATTCAGCAAGGTCTTGTGGACCTGATCCGCACTGTCGGATCAGGTCCGCAAGACCTTTGTTAAATAGGGGGCCTATGAATCAATTATGCACTTTTATTCCATTGCAATATTCTATACAGCAGATCATAAAAATATATCTTTAAAATTAAAGGGATACTAAACCCAAAATTTTCTTTCATGATTCAGATAGGGCATGCAATTTTAAGCAATTTTCTAATTTACAACTATTATCAATTTTTCTTTATTCTCTTGGTATCTTTATTTTAAAAAGCTCGAATGTAGGGTTAGGAGCCGTCCCAATTTTAGTCCAGCACCTGAGTAGTGCTTGCTGATTGGTGTCTAAATGTAGCCATCCAATCAGCATCCCTACCCAGGTGCTGAACAAAAAATGGGCCGGCTCCTAAGCTTAAATTCCATCTTTTTTAAATAAAGATACCAAGAGAACAAAGAAAAATTTATGACAGGAATAAATTAGAAAGTTGCTTACAATTGCATGCTCTATCTGAATCATGAAAATTTAATTTTTACTAGACTATCCCTTTAACCTTACTCACAATGAATTGCATTACGAATACCACAATAAAATAGCAGAATATGGACCGCTAACTTCACAGTGCTTAGTTAAACAATATAACAAGATACTTTAATCTGAGCTGAAATAACCTCTTGTTTAGCCACAATAAAGCAAATTTTAAAATATATCTCAATAGCTACAAATAACTTAATACACCAGAGGAATTTAACTACAATAACCAATTTATATGAAATTTCACAATAGTAAAACTGATTTATAAAAAAAAAATATTTTCTAGCAAATAAAATTATTTAGCATTAATGTGACTTGTTCTAAACTACACAAGACTATGGATATAAACTTAAAACACCAAATATGCTCTTTAAATTACCAGCTGCAATCTAACTATAGCTTTAGAATACCTTTGATTAAAATATTAAAAATATAGAACAATCATATACATCACCAAATAAACCAATTTGAAGTTCAGCTTTTTCAGATAAATCCAGTTTACCTCATAGATAAGAAAGGTATTTGCAATTTAGAGAATAAAAGGTTTAGGCCCAATGTTGCTTTCTGTAAACCAGCAAGATAAGTTAGAGTTAAAACTCAGCAACATGACCCCTTTTTTTCTTCTGTGCAAGAGAATATATCACATGGTAGATCCCACATTTTTTTATTCTAATCATTGGTGAACCTTTTGGATACACTCCACGGTGCTTGTCTCCCCATTGGCCCTCAGAGCTGAACATTTAATTGGCTTACTTGGAAGGTATGGGGTCTAACAGTCAATTCGTTTGGCTGTCATACCAGTTTTAGTCCACTAGGGGACAGCAAACGACTAGAAATGCAGTCTCATTATCAATATTGCTAACAGTCTAGTATCTAACCTTTAAAATGTTTATTAAATATAATTTAATTTCCAGTATCAGCAAACAATGTGTCCAATATATGGGATGACTTAACACTATTTACCCTGAGCATTTTCATACCAAACATGATATACTATTTATGATATTTTAAAAGATGCGTTTAAAAGTTACATTTCTATTGTTATAGAAGTACAGTATGCTTGTAGATATCATTTTAATATCCAGTGTCTGGACTTATGTTTAGGACAAATATTCATAGGACAGCTTATTTATTATGTATCAGTCTTATTTGGAATTTCCCGGTCAGACCAGGTTCTAAAAAACAAAGAAAAACATTATTTATTTTTATCCTGAATGTTTGCAAAACATTTTGAATTAATCAATAAAGCCATTTATTTAATATAGAACATTTATCCAATACAGTATAAGTTTCAGATCAATACAGGGGGTCTATGTCATCCTAGGGGTTTTCTGTAATTTTATTATAGATCTTGGGGCAGGAAATTCCATATATGGGCGTTCAAACTTGAGAGAGCCATGTGATAAAAATCTCTTTGAAATGAACTGCCTTCACTATTGGGACAAATGTTCCCTTTTGCTGTAAAGCCTTGGCTTCAAAGGTTTAATTAGTGATCTATCTTCACTAATTGAACAATTGTATCATCCCTTTTGTTCTCAACTTGTCTTAAACAGTGAGGGGGGCTGTGGTGAGACCAATTTATATCAAATTAGAAATTAGCTATAATGAAATATTAAATTATGTGATACATCTGTAGATTATTTAATGTTATTTCACAGGTACGCTGACATAATTCCCCCTTCCAATTTTAAATATATGTAGAACACATGTATTTGAATTGACTTAAAGTCAGTGGTATTTGGTGAGTGTACTGACGGTATCCACCATAGATAATCTTATTATGAAGAGAGCCTGTTATTTTTCGATCATCTCATTTATGCTCGTTAGCTAGGCATCTTTAAACTATAATATTTCTTTTAGTGCATTTGGGGATATGACACTTCATTCTCCCTCTATGCTTTGTAGTTGGGATCTAGGGTGGCATGCTTGCAACTGGTTAATATGGACCCATTTATCCATAAAAGTATCATTTTTAGGTATCCTAATTTTATAGGCAACTGGAGATATTTTGTCATTAATGACAAAAGGACCCTTCCATGATGGAAGAATTTTCTTCTCCTTAACCTGATCTCTTCCAAAGTTATAAAGATAAACTTTATCATTTATTTCATATTCCTTTTTGGACGTTTTGAGATCATAATAGATTTTAGCGGCAGTTGCTGCCTTTTCTTTGTTTCTTTAAGCAAATGCAAAGGCATATTGCAGGTGCTTCCTTAGGTTCTCCACATATTGATGCGAATTGGCAGCATTTATCAAGTTCTGGTCTGATGTACAGTGCAATAGATGTTGAGGTAGAACCATTCTTCTACCCGTCATCAATTTAAAAGTTGACATCTTAGTAGCACTACTTGGAGTTGTTCTTAATGCTATTAGGACTAGAGGTTGTTTTACATCCCAGTCTTTACCGGTTTCACTCACAAACTTTTTGAGGATTTTCACAATGGACTGGTTGTAACTCTCTACACCACCATTAGAGGCAGTTCTATTTGCAATATGGAGCTTTCTTTTGACCCCTAGTATTTTCCACATCTTGGTCATTACTACGCAAGTGAAGTGGGTTCCGTGATCAGATTTGATTCTCTGGGGTAAACCAAATCTGGAAAACACGTGGTTGATGAGCAATGCTGCGCATGTTTCAGCACTATTGTTAGGTGCACTGATGCACTCTACCCATTTAGTGAACAGGCATGTCACTGTTAAAATGTATTTGTTACCTCTAGATGACCTAGTTACTGGACCAATAAAATCAATTTGTATATCTGACCATGGCATTACCACCCCCTTTTCTGCAATGGCGCTTTATGCTTTGGCGCAGTGACTTGGAACTGTGGACAGATTAAACAACCTTGACAGTAGGTTTTCACATCCTTCAACATATGCGGCCAAAAGGCATAGTCACGCAATATTTCATATGTTAATTTGGCACCACAAAGGCCAGATGTGGGAGCATCATGGGCATATTGAAGCATGAGACCTCTGATCTTTATAGGTACCACCCATTGTTGGTTGCCAGTTTTGGAGGTTTTAATTAACAAACCATCCTGTAACTTGAATTGTGATCTGAGTTTCATTAAAGGGCCATAATACCCAAATGTTTAAACACTTGAAAGTGATGCAGTATAGCTGTAAAAAGCTGACTAGAAAATATCACCTGAACATCTCTATGTAAAAAAGAAAGATATTTTACCTCAAAAGTTCCTCAGTAGCCACATCCCATTGTAAAGGATTTCTAAGCAGCATATTAGTATGTCCGTCCTGGGACAGCTGAAAGGATGAGCCTCATGCACTCTCATCTTATTTCACCAATCAGGTAAAGGAAGTTTACTATGAATTCTCATGAGAGTTAAGTCAAATCTCATGAGATGACAGTAAAAGAGTTCATGACCTCAGCAATGCTGATGCTGATTGGTTGCTGTTCATTTCTTGATTTTTTTTATTTTTTTCCCTGCAGCTGGGAGCATCTGAGTATAACTTTTTACACAGAACTTACTCTGCTGAGCTGAGGAGATTTTGAGGTAAAATATCTTCCTTTTTTACATAGAGATGCTCAGGTGATATTTTCTTGTCAGCTTTTTACAGTTATACTGCATCAGTTAGAAGTGATTTAGCATATGAGTATTATGTCCCTTTAAGATTCTAAGATCTGCCTTGCCAATACCGTCCTCTATTGAGATGGGGTTGCTTTCAGGATCTTCTATGTGTTTATAGAAGATGTCTACAATGGGGTCTTCCTTTTGACTAGTGATCAGGTCCTCACTAGGAGAATCCTGACTCCATTGTACCAGGTTAGGCTCACTTTGTTGTTTAGCCTGGTTTCTGGTAATGGCTTCTACCTGAATTGCACCAATTAAGTGGTCAATATTAAGGAGTTCTCCAGTTATGGCTCCTTGTTTGGCTAATGAATCCGCAAGTTCATTGCCTTCCTTATCAGGACCTAGAATCCTGGAATGACCCTTGGTCTTTTTTCAGTGTATGGTTAAACCATTGGACACCACTAACATCAATTTCGCAGAACAACTTGCCATGTTTGACTGGTTTGTTTTTATTTTTCTGCATGCCATTTCTTTTCCAAGTTGGCAGGTATTCAACAAAACTGTCACGCACATAATTTGAGTCAGTAATGACCACAAATTCTTGATTACCTTGTTCAATAGCCATCTCAATGGTTTTTAGAACAGCAGTGAGTTCTGCAACTTGACTGGATCTTGGTCCAATGTTGAAACCTACAGAAATATTTGGGAATCCATTTGCCCAAGTTATACCAATGCCGGCAACTAATCTGCTCTCATTTTCAATAGTGGCATGGTAAGAACAACCATCAACATATACCCTAGGTAATGTTTGACAAAGGTCCTCATTGTATATTTTATATGGGGAAAGCAATTGTTCCTCCAGGAAATTATCTTCTAATAACTCTTCCCCATGATCCCTAGCAGTACAGTCATGGAGCTCAGCAAGCCCCTTTGTGACTGTATTATTTTATTTTGCTTGTAGCGAATTTCTAAAGGCCAGCCTTGTAAGGAAAGAGTCCAAGCTGTTATGCGGCTATTTGACAAATTCCCATCTCTTATTCTCTCAATTTGCAAATATAGCAAAGGCTGGTGGGCCGTTTCTACAATAATTTTCTCGCTCTGTATATAGCTGCAGAAATTTTGTAGAGCCCATACAGTGGATAAGAGAGCTTTTTTGCAATCACTAAATTTTATTTCTACTGGGGATAGAGTTTTGCTCGCATAAGCAATGACTTTGCTTAAATTATCATGCTTTTGGTATGAAACAGCACTCATGCTTACATCCGTGTAACCTGTCTCTAAGAAGAAAGGTTTACCACCTTCAGGGTACGCTAAGCAAGGTGCTTGAGTGAGTTTTCTCTTCAGCTCCTTGATGGCTGTCTCTTGAGTCTCACTCCAGTGCCATTTCACATCCTTCTTTAGAAGAAGTAGTAGTGGTTTAGCTAATTCTGCATAATTATCAATGAATATGCAAGAATAATTTGTCATACCCAGGAATGATCTCAATTCCTTTAAGTTAGTTGGGTTTTTAGAATTTACTATAGCTTCCACCTTTTTCTTCTGGGGGTTTAACCCTTCAGAAGTAACAATGTCCCAAAAAGTTTACACAATTGCGGCACCATTGGGCTTTTTGTAGGAATAATTTGACACCTGCCCTTTTAATTTGGCTGAGGACGTGTTTAAGTTCTGTGATGTTTTTAAAAGTCTGTGCTTTTGATTAAAACATCATCAACATAAGACAAGGTTCCCCTTTCCAGTGCATCAGGCATAGCCTTATGCATGAATACAGCAAATTCATGTCCTGAATTTATGTATTCAAAAGTGAGTCTTTGAAATGCATACTGGACCTTTTGGAATGAGAATGCCAGCTTATACTGGTCCTCTTCATGTACCTTTATGGTCCAATATCCCTGTGCACAATCAGCGGCAGTGAATATTTTTGATCCCTGCATCTGCGCTAGGCACTGGTCAATATATGTCACAGGCCAACCAGACATGTACACTAATTTGTTTAGCTGTCTTAAGTCAGCATAAAAACGCCATTGTCCATTGGGATTAAGAACACCTAGAATAGGATTGTTATAAGAGCTGTGCACCTGTCGTATAATACCCCGTTCTTCCAGGTTCCTTATGATTTCTGCAAGAAAATCATATGAGGCTAAAGGAAGTCTGTAATGGTTAACAAAGACAGGTGGTGCATTGGAATCGGTTTGGATTCTTGCAGTGTGTCTTGCAGTGTGCAAGTCTGTAGTCCCACAGTCATAAGAATCCCTAGCGAAAATATCCTTGTACTCCATCAGGAGTTCTCGTAGCTGTCGGTGTTCATCATCACTGGAACAGCCATTAGCTAAGGAGATTTGCTCTTTGACTATTTGCTGAAATCCTGGAAACACTTCAGGCTGTCCTATCTCATAGGCTTCTTCCAACCTAGAGGTGAGATCCCCTTGATTATAATTTACATTGTTCCCATGACTCTGGGTATTGGGGTAATCTTGCTCTTTGATCGGCTGATCAAACACTAGGGAGGCTTCTTCAATTTTATAGATGCCTTCCTCTGAGCTGAAGGGATACATAGAGGCCTAGTTATCAAAGCGTCTACTGAGAATACGTCAGAAATCCGCGTTGTACACGTCGCGAGATTGCATCGCCGTAGTTATCAAAGTGTCAACATCGGAAGAATTCAAATTGTGTGACGTAACATACGATCCGGCGCTCTCAATTCAACACCGATCGCTGCGACTCCAAAACCTCTGGAAATCTTGCAGAATTCATTGCTTTCGCCCTGTTCTTCGACACAAGTAGAAGATTTTGAAAGTTATCAAAAAATGACCACTTACGCTTGCGTCTTATCCGACGCAGCGTACCTAGTTTTCAATCCGTCGCCTTGGAGGTCGTGGATGCTATAGTAGTCAATGGAAATCGGAAAACTATTTTCAATGCTGCTTGAGTCAAGCATGTCACCTAATAAAACTCAATGGAAAGCATTATTAAATATGTATTATACCTTATTTCAAATACAATTCCCTTCCTGTAATTCTAATTTTACAAAAAGAAAAGCATATTCTCACAAAGGATAGCAAGAGAATGAAAACACTGCACAGCAATAAAGGAGATTTAAAAAAAGAACAACACATTTACACAAAAGATAGGAAAAGAATGAAAACACTGCACAGCAATTGATTCAATTTTGAAAATGAAAAACACATTCTCACAAAGGATAGCAAGAGAATGAAAACACTGCACAGCAATTGATTCAATTTTGAAAATGAAAAACACATTCACACAAAGGATAGCAAGAGAATGAAAACACTGCACAGCAATTGATTAAATTTTGAAAATGAAAAACACATTCTCACAAAGGATAGCATGAGATTGAAAACACTGCACAGCAATTGATTCAATTTTGAAAATGAAAAACACATTCACACCAAGGATAGCAAGAGAATGAAAACACTGCACAGCAATAAAGGAGATTTAAAAAAAGAACAACACATTTACACAAAAGATAGGAAAAGAATGAAAACACTGCACAGCAATAAAGGAGATTTAATAAAAGAAAAAAAAAATCTTAAAAAAAATACAGCAATTATGCTAACAATTAATTATACACAATACAAATTAGGCTATCAATTAATTAGCAAAAACACCTGCATATTTACATAGGCATGACATGAACTCAGATTTTGTTTGGATGGCAGCATCGTGGAGGCTTAAAAGGTAATTCACTAACATTACTTTTATAATAATGTCACGGTTGTCAGTCAGTTGTTATGATCCCTTTTTGTAGCTAAAATGCCCTTATAAATTTGTCTTGGATTTATGTCACTGTTTAACTTTGCGCTTTCAAAATACATTGAACTGAATTGTAAATGGTATTAGGAATCACATCAAGGATATCAAACAACATTTCACATCATAATGTTCAACATTGCATTCTTTTTGTTACTTAGGATTGCAAATGTTAATACAACACTTTAATATGTAATCTTAAAAACACAGTAATCACTGACCTTTTTCACCTTCATAATGCTGCCCTCCAAACAGAAAAATCAGAAATAACATTGAAACTAGAGCCAAATACTCATGTGTTTTTTATAAATAATTTGGATAATTGCACAGACACCTGCATTTCTTACAGGTGATAAACACACCTGGATGGCTTAATCAGATATTTTTATGGACATCGTATTGTGCTCGTCAAATGACGCTATAAAAAAGACAAATACGTCTTTTAGAATAATTAGTCGCTTTAATTGCGCGTAAAATGACGCGATAGTAATCAAAATGTGCAAGTCATGTAGTTAGGTCATAATTGACGCACCATTTATTCAATTACTGAAAACGTTCACATCTGTGAAACTAGACGTTATAAAAAGGGCTCTTCAATCACTACATTTCATTATTATTGTTTGGTTTGATTTTGAGGATGGACATCCTCAATGTTCTCAATTTTGTTTTGGTAATAAGGAGACTCAGGGCAAGATGGGTGTTGATGGCTGCAATCCAACACGGAAGACGCCGGCAAGTGCCAAGGGTTTTCTACCCAAGGATTGGGCTTCATGTCCTCAGTGACCGAGAGGTGATCCGTCGATTTCGACTGGATAGGGCCTCTATTGAGAGGCTCTTTGTCGAGATCGCGGACTCTCTCAAGCCATTCACTAGAAGAACTAGGGCAATCCCTGGGATGGTAAAGCTGCTTGCGGTCCTCTATTTCTTGGCAACTGGGTCATTCCAGGCTGTGACAGGTCTAGGCATTGGTATGAGCCAGACAACCTCACGTCACCTGAAGGTTAACCTGGATGCTTTGCACCGACGCCTAGTCCATCATGTCCACTTCCCAAACACCGGAGGAGTGGCATGCTGTCAAGCTCCAGTTCTACCATCGAGCTGGATTGCCAAGGGTATTGGGGGCCATAGACTGCACACACATCTTAGTGCAGCCTCCCAGTGGTCAAGAGAAGCCCTTCCAGGATAGGAAACTCAATCACTCGCTGAATATCCAGGTCATCTGTGATGCCAGGTTGAGGGTGATGAGTGTTCGATTTGGACTCCCTGGCTGCAATCATGATTCCTTCATCCTCCGGAATTCCGCCATATACCAACGCTTATAGGAGGGCCAAATGCCAGAAGGAATCCTGATAGGTAAATATCTCTTAGATACTCTAACATATGTATATGAAATTTTTTATTCATTCTGATTGCTAATGTCAATGATCTATTTTGTTTGTGCAGGTGATTCTGGGTATCCGTGTCTTCCGTGGCTGTTCACACCCGTCCAAAACCCTGAAGGAGTGGAAGAGGTGCGCTACAACCATGCACACAATGCTACAAGATCTGTGATTGAGCGCACCTTTGGCGTGCTGAAGAGCCGTTTCCGCTGCTTGGACATCTCTGGTGGTGTTCTTCAGTACGCCCCCTCCAAAGTCTCCTTAATTTTTATGGTGTGCTGTATGTTGCACAATATTGCCATAAAAATCCCGGATATAAATATGGAGAGCTTGGACAATGAATATGGTCAATTCTTCGGCCCATTCCTGGAGCACGATGCTCTGGGAGTCCAAGCTCGATCAGTCTATATCCAGGGTTTTTTTGGGCAAGAAGCTTGATTGTGCAACATACAGTTTTTATTTGTGTTTTTCTTTACTTTATTATTTTTACTCCAAAAGCTGCTATATTTTGGGTTAGTGTTGAGCAAATATTTTCTTTTCAATGAATGATATTGTATATCATTGTAAAGCCATTGATTGAAAGTGGTTCATTTTTGAAAATGTTGCAATTGTTCAATGTAAAGTTGATGAGACACATGTTTAATACAATCTCATAAAATAAAAAAAATGAGATCTACACTTGACTCTGTTGTTATTTGTAAGGCTATAACAAGAATAATTGTTTAATATGTGTTTCGATTCTATCTTTCATTTATAAAAATGAGCCCATTTAATTTCTTTGGGCATACTTTCATTTTAGATAAAACAAGTTTATCACCATAAATGTACCAGAATCAACAATTACATTCTTTCATTTCAAATTAATATAACAAGATAAAGAAGAACATCGGAGAATAGGATTAATTTACAAAGTTGATTAAAATGTCATGCTCTATCTGCATTAAAATTTAAAAAAATTTGGGTTCATTTTCCCTTTAACATGCATGAGCTCAATGTTATCTATATGAATTTAAACAAATTGATTAAAAAAATAATTATTTTCATTTCACTGTCACCTTAAAATAATATTAAATTTAACATAAAAAATAATGTTAACATTTATGGACCGAGCAGCAATGCACTACAGGTTTATAAATGTATACATGTGTTTCTCTGTCTGTCTGTCTGTCTGTCTTTATCTATATTACAGTCTCTCTCTCTCCCTATCTCTCTCCATTTCTATCAATCTACCCCCCCCCCTCTCTCTCTCTCTCTCTCTCTCATTTTCTCTCAATCTCTCTCTTTCACAATCTCTCTCTCTCTCTCAATCTCTCTCTCTCAATTTCTCTCTCTCAATCTCTCTCTCAATCTCTCTCTCTCTCTCTCTCAATCTCTCTCTCTCTCTCTCTCTCTCTCAATCTCTCTCTCTCTCTCTCAATCTCTCTCTCTCTCTCACAATCTCTCTCTCTCAATCAACCTCTCTCTCTCTCAATCAATCTCTCTCTCTCAATCTCTCTCTCTCAATCTCTCTCTCTCAATCTATCTCTCTCTCTCTCTCATTCTCTCTCAATCTCTCTCTCAATCAATCTCTCTCTCATTCTTTCTCTCTCAATCTCTCTCTCTCAATCAATCTCTCTCTCTCAATCAATCTCTCTCTCAATCAATCTCTCTCTCTCAATCAATCTCTCTCAATCAATCTCTCTCTCTCAATCAATCTCTCTCAATCAATCTCTCTCTCTCAATCAATCTCTCTCTCTCATTCAATCTCTCTCTCTCATTCAATCTCTCTCTTTCTCAATCAACATCTCTCTCTCGATCTCTTTCTCAATCTCTCTCTCAATCAATCTCTCTCTCTCATTCTCTCTCTCTCAATCTCTCAATCAATCTCTCTCTCTCTCATTCTCTCTCTCTCTCTCAATATCTCCCTCTCTCTCTATAGATATATTTATTTTAATGTTAGAAATAATAAAGAGACACTGCACTTAATGATTTTCTATGTGTTATTCATATAGAGCATACAATTTTAATCAACTTTCTAATCACTCCTATTATAAAAAGTTAATTATTTTCTTGGTATTTTTTTTTCAAATAAAATTGTTCATTTTGATTGGTGTATACATTCATCCACCAATAAATAAGTGCTGTGCTTGGTTATGGACTTTATTTTTAAAATAAAGATATCAAGACAATTATGAAAAAATAATAAAAATGTGAATATCACATGTTAACAATAAATATTTAAATTTTAATTATTGATTCAAGTAAACTTTATTCTAATTGAGTTGTTTATTCAAAAGCTCAATATTAAATTTTAAATTTTAAATTAAATGTTATTATGTTTATTAAATTTAACATTTAATAATAAGAGTAACATTTAATAATAAGAGTAAAAGTAATAACAAACACATTTATTAATAATTTTGAAATATATTTTTATTAAAAAAATTTTTTATTAATTTAAAAATATTTAATTCATATTTTTAAATTAAAATTCATAAAAACATCAACAATTTTAATAATTTAAAAATATTTATTTCATATTTTTAAATTAAAAATCATAAAAACATCAACAATTTTAATAATTAAAAATATTTTTTTCATATTTTTAAATTAAAAATCATAAAAACATCAACAATTTTAATATTTTTTTTTTTATTTCTTTTTATTGAGGAATATGATGAATATAACAAGCACAAATAGTCTCTTTATAAAGGTTACAGTGAGACTGTATAAGAAGACAGAGAGCATATACAATGACAAAGCAAAAAGTTTCAACCAACCCACTGATGCAATCCTCATTTTAACAATTTTATAACATGTTAGACTGACTAGTTAGGAGCCAAGTATTTAGGCCAAATGGTCTAGAAATATGAAATATAACTTGTAGCCAGATAGGCAGCTCATTGTGAGCTTCAAAAGAGTATATATAAATTAATATTTAGTAAGGGGGGGTATATCTCAAAGATGTCAATAACAATCAGCGGGTAAGCACCGCTTAAAATGTAAGTTATTGAGCTAGAATGCATAGCTTAGTGCTTAATATTAAGGATATTATAAATGTTGAGCAACAATGGCGGAGTTTTAGCAAATGTTTAAGAGGGATAACATCCCTCTAGCAAGGAGTATATAATACAAAAAGGTTAGTAAAATATAGCTTGAAAAAGGTAGTACCTAGTATCACACATGTTTTAGCATGACCAAATTTGGGGGTATATGTGATAGTAGGAAGAATGTGCAGTATAGGAGACTTAAAGATAAGATGAGCATCCCTAACCTGCTTGGGCTAAGTACTAATTAACTAACATAGTAGGGTAATGATCACTAATTACTAAGGGAACAAAGATCCATGGTATATAATGAAACTAGGCTACATAGTTGAACTGACAAAAGACACGAATGAGGTCTTCAAGGGGTAATAATATGAGTACCTAGGTAGTCTATATACTTTTTGACCAATTTGATAAAGTTGCTAACGGTTTTACACTGGATACATACTATATGTCTGTAGACTGTAATCATATCATAAACAACTGCTCAAGTTTAAATAAAAAAAACAAACAAAAACAAAACAGTTCTGCATATATGCTATACAAAAAAGGATATACACCTATATTACCCTTCTAAAAAAGCGAGGTTAAGATAAATAAAAATACCTAAGGGTTTGTTTGAAAACAGTGCAAGTATTATTAATACATAGATTAGAACCTGTGTTAAGGGCAGTAAATGATATGCAGCATAGGCAATAGACAGCCTCGGTCTAGCTGATTATTATAACAACGGGTATTGAGGTCAGAGTATTCTTTTGGGTAAAAGGCACAAAAGGTATTACATTTACTATAGCAATGGCAATGCAAATTACAAACAAAAGAAAAAAGGTTTTAATGAGGGCTTTGATAAAAACGTGAGGGTTAAAGCTGCACCTCGGGTATAGGTTTAAGGATAGGGGCAGAAGTTGAAATATATCCACAGCAGCAGATCTGTCAAAGTCTTTACCTTCTGCACCCTTAACATTAATTTCCAGTTTGGCGAAAAGGATCTCTATATAGCCACCTAACAGATATCAGGGCTGTATCTGAACGTTAATGTTTACCCCGTGTCCAGTCTATGTTGTGAGTCGTTAGGAGGAAGTAGCCTGCTCTCCCACTCAAGGATCAATGTAGTTTGGGTCCGCGTGGCATTGCGAGCAAGTCCCATAGGCATACCTGATCGAGCCAATTGTTTCCAAAGCAGTGTCGCATGCTGAAGCCTGGGGGTGAGAGATACCCTAGATGAGTAAGTGCCGAGTGTCAGCCGATGATACGCAAGTCTCAACTTCTGCTCCATTGATCCGGCCGCCACCTCCGGAGCAGGGCCCCTCAGGGAGCAATTAGGTTTGACTGTGTCACTCGGTGCTGAACATATAGCACTGTCAGATGACGCTGGGGTATCAGTAGATTGTACATTTTGCGGTTGCTTCACGGTCGTCTCCCTTCTTATGCCAGGGGGAATGTTTCCATCTTCCATCATCACTTTTTCAAGCCCTTGCAGAAGGGTTAATATAGAACTTAAGTCTTCCTTCATGATTCCCTTACCTCAATCCGAAAGGTTATAGCTGTGAGTGGAGGGAAAAATAGGCACCACCAATATTTACTCCTTAGGCAATTGATAGATATAAAGCTGAGCAAGATAGCAACTTCTGTTTTACCTGGGAATCCGGGGGGGGGGGGGAGATGTTGAAAATTGCTTGTAAGGCCACGGCCTAAGATTAAACAGTCCGGAACAGGTCAGCAACAGTGCATAGGTATGAAGCTAGAGTATATCCAGATAGAGATGAACAGATAGAGATAGAGATGAACTTCAGAGATCCGAATATGATAAATTAATGGATCAATTATAGGGTAGAATTTGTTAGTATAGTTAAGCATTTCTCAGAGCTCCATTATTTCACGTCTGTAATGGCTGCCGTCCGGACACGCCCCAAGAGGTGGAAATAGGGATAAAATATTGGAAAAGAAAGAAATTTACTGGATTCTAAAGCTGCATACACGTTCCCCATCAGGCATGAATAGGGAATGTGATATAAACTTTTTATAGACAATTAAATATATATTAAAAAGACATCACATTAAATGGTTAATACTTATTTTTAAATTCATTTATTTATTTGTTTATCCATTCTTAATTATTTACAAATTCATATGTTTATATATAACCATATTGATAATCTTACATATCTCCACATATTGTCAAGCTTATGGAGTATATCTATATGTGTGTATCTTTTGTAGCATATGTAGGTATCTCTGATAGGTATTCTTGATATGTTTTGGTTGTGCTTGTCTGATATGTATCTTTGATATATACCTTTTTGAGATGTGTATGTATATCTCTTTAATTGCCAATCACATTCATATAATCTCACTGTATTATTTCACTTATTATCAATGTATTCTTTTATATTTGTATTGTTTTGCATATCAGCTGTAATTAGTTAACTGCTCACTAGGTTGTTATTGTACATCTAATTTAACAAACAAATGTAATGATACTTCAGTATCCATTGGGAGATTGTTTTTACTCTGTTTTTTTGTTTTGTTTGTGGGCATGAAGTAGTTAATCTAATAACTGCTTTAGCCTATAAAAATGTAGAGTCTATGAGTAAGCGCCCATTGAGGGCGCGAAACATGTCAGACTGTTTGCTCTCCTGCTGCCATGTCTGCCTATTCTTTTAAAATTGGATCAATAAAGTATTTTTGTTTTTACTTAACCAGGTCTGGAGTTGTGCCTGCCATTCGCTTTTTTATTTGTGCTATTGCGGTTTGATCTACCGCCTTGTCAGGGTGCCAAGAATCAGACTGAGACGAGAAGTGCAAAAATAATCACACCTTAATTAATAGCAAAAAATAATAAAAAAGTCCACAAATCAAATAACAAGCCAGGAATCAAAACCAGAGCTGGTAGTTAGACGAGCCGAGTCAGGAGCCAAAGCGAATAGTCAGACGAGCCGGAATCAGGAACAAGGAAAACAGCAGAGTCAGGAACAAGCCAGGGATCAGGAAACAGGAAGGACGTCAGGCAGCCAAGTAATACACAGGAACTCTCATAAACAAGTCTGAGACAACGCAAAGGCAAAGCATACTGAACAGAGGCCCTTTAAATAATAAGTGATGACATCACAATTCTGAGACTGCATCCTGTCTCACATGATGCGCCCCAGTCTGGCCATAAAAGGAAGTGCAGGAATTGAGCAGCATCCCCCACAATGCACCATAGTCAGGGAGAGAGGTGAGTAAAATGGCTGCCAGCAGCACATGGCAAACAAAACAGGGAAAAAACCCTGACAGTACCCTCCCCTCAACGACCCCTCCCCCGCGGGAGGACAAAAGGCTTATTGGGGAAATGGGCATGGAAGGCACGGAGGAGGGCGGGAGCATGAACATCAGAGGAGGGAGCTCCTCCGGACCATAGCGTCTCCAGTGAACCAAATACTGTACACGGCCCCTGGACATACAAGAGTCAGTAATGCTGCTGACCTCATACTCCTCATGGTTGTCAACAAAGATAGGATGGGGACGAGGCAGCACAGTGGTAAACCGATTACAAACCAATGGTTTCAAGAGGGGGACATGAAAAACATTGGAGATGCGCATAGCAGGAGGAAGGTCAAGAGCGTAGGCCACAGGATTAACCCTTCAGAGTATTCGAAAAGGACCAACATAACAGGAGCCAATTTATTGGAAGGCACACAAAGGTTTAAGTTGCGGGAGGACAGCCAAACTCACCAAACTGGTAGGCTGATCGGGCAGACGCCTACGATCAGCCTAGAACTTTTGGCACTGCATAGAACGATGAAGGCAATCCTGAATCTGCACCCACGTGGAACGGAGTTGCCGGAGATGCTCCTCCAAAGCCGGAATACCCTGAGACATGAATGAATCGGGCAACAAGGATGGTTGAAACCCATAATTCGCCATGAACGGGGATATCTTGGAGGAAGCATTAATAGCACTATTACGACCAAACTCTGCCCAAGGTAACAGTTCAGACCAATTATTGTGGTGATCTGAGACATAGCAATGGAGGAACTGTTCCAGAGCTTGATTAGACCGTTCCGCAGCCCCATTGGATTGAGGGTGATATGCCGAGGAGAAGGAAAGCTGGATCCTCATTTGAGCACAAAAGGAATGCCAAAATCTGGAGACAAACTGGCTACCCCGGTCCGACACTATCTCCTTGGGTAACCCATGTAAACGGAAGACCTCCCGGGCAAAAATTGAAGCAAGCTCCTGAACGGTAGGCAGCTTCATCAAGGGAATGCAATGTGACATTTTAGAAAAACGGTCAACCTCCAACAGTATTGCCATTGGAAACAGGGAGCTCGACAATGAAGTCCATAGAAAGATGTGTCCAAGGACGCTCACCATTAGCAATAGGTTGAAGAAGACCAACAGGAAGACGTCGAGGAGTCTTATTCTGTGCACAAACTGAGCAGGAGGCAACATACGCAGCAACATCAGAACAAAGACCTGGCCACCAGAATTGTCGAGTGACAGACCAAATCATTTGGTTCTTGCCTGGGTGACCTGCGGCTTTAGGATAGTGGTAAGTGTGCAAAAGTTTAGTTAGAAGATTCTCAGGAACAAAGCACTTACCACTAGGTTTCTCAGGAGGTGCATTGGTTTGTGCAGCCAGGATCTACTCCCCCAAGGGAGAAGTCAAATTAGTACGTATGGTAGCCAAAATATGGTAAGGAGGTATAACAGGTAGGTACAGACTCCTCCTTGGACAGAGGCGAAAATTGTCGAGAGAGGGCATCAGCCCTAACATTCTTACTACCAGGCAGGTATGAGACCACATAATTAAACAGAGACAAAAATAGCGCCCATCTGGCCTGTCGGGGCGAAAAACGTTTTGCTTCAGATAGATAAGTTAAATTCTTGTGGTGAGTAAGCATGAGCACTGGCACGCTAGTACCCTCGAGAAGATGCCTCCATTCCTTAAGTGCCAAAATTATGGCCAGTAATTCCCTGTCGCCAATTTCATAATTGCACTCCGCTGGAGACAATTTCTTAGAGAAGAAACCACACGGATGCAAGGAACTGTCAGGCATAGGATGTTGAGACAAGAGGGCACCTACTACAGTCTCAGACGCATCTACCTCAAGAACGAAAGGCAGGACAGGGTTAGGATTAGCCAGAACTGGAGCAGCAGCAAAGGCAGTCTTAAGACTATCAAAGGCCTTAATGGTAGTAGGTGACCAATGGAGTGGCTCATTCTCTTTACGGGTCATGTCTGTGATAGGTTTGACCAAGGAAGAAAAGTTTTTAATAAACTTTCTATAGTAATTGGCGAACCCCAAAAAACGTTGAATAGACCGAAGACCAACTGGACGAGGCCACTGCAGAACTGCAGATAACTTATCAGGATCCATGGAGAACCCTGCAACGGAGATAACATAACCTAGGAAGGTTACTTGAGTCTGATGGAACTCACATTTCTCGAGTTTAGAAAAAAGGTAATTCTCACGTAGTCTCTGAAGAACCAGTGTTACATCAGAACGATGAGCCTCAAGTGTGGGTGAGTGTTTGAGGATGTCGTCTAAGTACACCACAACACACTTTTGCAACATATCTCGTAGGACATCATGAATGAATTCCTGAAAAACAGCAAGAGCATTACATAGGCCAAAGGGCATTACAAGATACTCATAATGCCCGCTCCTGGTGTTAAATGCTGTTTTCCATTTGTGGCCCTCCTTAATCCTAACGAGATTGTACGCTCCTCTCAAATCAAGTTTAGTAAAGACCGTAGCTCCCTTGAGGCGGTCAAAGAGTTCTGTAATAAGCGGAATAGGGTAAGCATTCTTAATGGTAAGACGATTAAGACCCCTATAATCGATACATGGTCTTAACTCTCCACCCTTTTTCTTCACAAAGAAGAAGCCAGCCCCTGCAGGAGAGCAGGATTTGCGGATGATCCCCCGCGACAGAGCATCGGCAACATACTCCTCCATAGCACAATTCTCTGCAACAGACAGAGGGTACACCCGGCCCCGAGGAGGAATGGCTCCAGGTTGCAGGTCTATGGCACAATCGTAAGATCAGTGAGGAGGCAACGTACCGGCACGCACCTTGTCAAACACGTCTAGGAACTCTTGGTACTCCTCTGGCAATTGAGAAACCGAAGAAGTGCACAAGACTTTAACTGGTTTCCGAAGACAAGTGGAAATTCATTGCGGGGACCACGACAAAATTTCGGACCTGCACCAGTCGAGACTGGGATTGTGCTTTTGGAGCCAGGGATAACCCAGAACAACCGGAAAATGCAGAGAGTTTATCACCTGGAACTGGAGGGTTTCAAAAATGGAGAGCCCCAACAGCCATGGACAATGGAGCAGTTTCGTGAGTAACGAGTGCAGGCTAAAGGGGCCTGCCATCAATGGCCTCAATAGCAAGCGGAACGGACCAAGGCAAAATAGGAATGGAGTGCTTTGATACAAAAGCACTGTCAATGAAATAACCCGCAGCACCGGAGTCAACAAGAGCCTGGGTGACTATGGAGGAGTCCACCCAGGAAAGGACAACCGTGACCAAAGGTTTCTCCTTAAGCGGTTCCGGCGACAAGGATAAACCACCCAAGGTCTGCCCCCGACAGGACCTTAAGTGTGAGCGTTTCCCGGCCGTGTAGGACAAGACTTCAAAAGGCGGCCCTGTAACCCACAATAGAGGCAGAGCCCCTCCCTCCTCCTAAAGGCCCTCTCTGCCGTGGAGAGACACGTGAATCCCAGCTGCATCGGCTCAGCAGTACCTGGTGACTCAGGACCAGGAGGCATGGGAGGAGAGGGAGGCATGGGTGGGAATGAACACATAGGAGACAACGGAACAGGAGGCTTCCGCAAGAGCTCCTTGAAAGAGGGCCTCTCTCTCAGTCTGATGTCAATTAGGATAAAAAAAGACACCAATGCCGGGGGGGCGGAGCCAACTACCAACATGGATGGCTGCTAAAACACTGAGCTCTGACAACAAGTAAATTAAAAAGAGTCATTATCACTCAATAAGCACTTAAAAACTCTCTATTTACCGCCTAACTGCTCTTAGATAGTTCTAGCACTTTTTAGTGATTCTGAAGAGTCGGTTACCCACGTCCTAGCAGCAAGATCTAGATCTATAGGAGTTTTAGCCACAAGGCCTTTTATGTGCCCTGATAATGGAGGGATCCTACGTCACTATACAGTCCCTTCTCAAAAACTTGGAGGCTAAAATGGATTGCTACTTCGCAGACCTCACAGACGCTTGCAGAGACACGAGCAGTGAATGTTCTGCCTGGCCTACAGAACCTATGATATTTCCTAACGGCGGGAGGGAACAATACAAGCCGGGCCCAGGTAGGCCTATCCCAGACCTTGCTGCTCTGAAGACAGAGACACCTCCACCACATATGGCAATGGATGTGCTTAGAGAGGGCCAGCCTATATGCATGAGGGAACGACTCCTTAAGCTAGCGGAGGGTATAAGCGTAGGGTCTTTGACCTCTAGATCTACATGCCCGGTTTCCTGTGATACCAACCTGAGCCCTGACAAACTCTTTGCTCCCACATACTCTGGGAATTTTGAATCCCATATCCTTTCAGTGAGGTGCAACGAGGGTAATTGCAGTATAATATCCCACAGTTCACGAGCTGCCCTGACTTCCCCTAAAACGGTAAGCAGTGGAGAGCTTGGAGTGAATACCGCAGGGTTCACTAACTCAACAGATCACAGCATAACTGAGAGAGCGGATGCTGAATTGGTAGCCGCAAGAGCCCTGCATATTAACTTTCAACCACCTCTGAAATCCCTGCTTATACATGAATCTAGTATAATTCAGGGTCCCAATCACTCACCTAGGAACTGCCGCATGGGAGGTGAGGCCAACTTACTATTACAAGAGTTCCGAGTATGGGAAGTGTCGCAGCTTGGTCCCGCGTCTCCCCGGTGTGTAAGGGGTATCGGCTGAAGACTGCATGCTGTTGGCGCGTCAGTCAACTGGCTTTGGGTCCCACTGATCTGCCCTCTCCACAAACGATTATATTGTATCTTGGTTCATTGACTCTTTTTGTTATTATTATTTGATATGTCTTTTATGCATTTTTTCAAAGTTTTTTATTGCCGTAACTTATATAATGTTTGAGCATCTGACGTAGTTCACTTAGTTTATTATGCTCTATGTTTATCTATTGTCATACGTATTGCACTGTAATATATGCTTATATCGAGTAGGAGGTGCATGTCCTGACTCACATAATCTATTATGCTCTGTATTTATCTATTGACCTATGCATTATACTGTTCTACATGTAAACGCTTCCACTAGGTAAGGTATACATACTCAGACATCAACCTATTAACCTATGGGATGAGGAGATATAGTATTTTTTAGAGTCCGTTTTGCTAGCTATAATCTATCGTTATCTACCCTCCCCAATATCTAACTCTCAGCATAGGCTCTTTTTGATCTGCTCAATGCAGCCCATAAAATGTTTTACAATTTAGCAGCTCATCTGTAATATAGGCAGGTTTTCTCTAATTGTAAACTGCTGTCCTGCCCTAGAGGTAATTACTTTATTGGATATATGCATATTTTGTGATCCTTAGGCAAGAGGGATAGTACTCATACCGATCTCACCACATATTGCATGGCTGATTATCATTCCAGGGTCTGGCAACACTAGGTAGAAGTATATCCCTTCCTAATTATATATTGTTAGAGCAGATTCCTATTTCTGGGCCATTTACTTAGCGTTACTGATATGTGCCATGGTTAGCCTTACCACACACACTTTGGAAATGCCAAAGAGGCAACGGAAAGCTCTGTATCTTTAGGTCCCTGAAACCATCACTTTAAAAAAAGGAAATATAGAGCTTACTACAGTTACTAGGCCCCTCTATATTTTACTCACCCATAACTCCTGTTGGACTACAAGGTTACCTATAATCTGCCCCTCAGATCTTATATTAGTTAAGGGTCTTATTATGTAAGTGGAAGGTACCTTCTATTGGTTATACCTGATGTTTGAGATCTTATAAATATATCCAGCTTACATTAGTATGAATAAGCAGACTTATCTCCAGTTTATGAATGTTTGTATGATACGTCACCTGTTCCCTTGTTATGGCTAAATATGTTTTTTATATAAGTCCAGAGATTTAGTTAAATGTCTCTATATTCATTTATGTGCGTAACTACTTTACCCTAGCTAAACTAAGGTTCTGACCTTAGAAAAGTAACGGCTGCTTTTTATATCAAATTATATTTCCTAGCATGTGACCTAAGTAAGGGCAGGGACATATAAAGCAGCACATATAGTTTTGAGTGCACCTATAACAGGGCTCTAAATTAGTATGGAATGTATGCTAGCTATAAATATACCTCCCACATACCTATGTACTGTACTCTCCCTTTAGATAAGTGTGCTCCTGGTAAGCAGATAACTTTGCACCAGTTGCTTATACTCTATCCAAGACTACGTTTTTTAGTGACATTATGCGAGGGTAATGCTTAGCTCTTTATTTGACTCTACCCTCTCCCTGCACCAGGAGATACTCCACTATAGGGATTTTAGGATATATTTATGTTTATTAGACCTGTTATAGATAACCTGTCCCTGATGGTCAATAGTTGAGCAGCCTAGACCTTACTCTACAACTATGCTATACTCCACTATAGTGCAATTAGTGTTTATTTATGATCTCTGGCTCTGGTACACATAACTATAAGCCAGTGCTGGAAACTATGTATAGCCGTAATTCGAGAACCTTATAAAAACTACGCTATTAGGCATGTCTTATTGCAACTGGGTTTACTTATTACTATGATATATTTTATGAACATCCATACTGTAATTGGAGATCTAATACTAGCTTGAGAAGCACCAGTATCATTGAAAGATCCTTCACTGTTAGGTGTAACTACGACTATGTTTAAACTAAACCTTCTGTGTTAATATTTAACATGGGTTAGGATGTGTTGCTCTTGTAGGTGTTCATGTTTATGTAAGATTCCTATAGAAGATTTAATATTTTAGTGAACTGACTTGTAAATCCCAAGCACTCTAATTCCATATTGTCAGGTTAGGAAATATCCAGAAGAAGACCCAAATGCTAGGGCGAACTTAAACAACACCCTTGCACTCTGAGTTTAATCCAGGACGAGACCCCACGACAACCTTCAAAAAACAAAGTACTCACGATATGGAGCAGGGTTAGCCTGTGCCAAAGTAATTCATGATATCAGCCAGATAGACTTCTGAATAAGGAACTGGTTTCAGGAAATGTCTTCCACAGTATCAGGAGAGCAGGGATAGTCCACTTATACTCAGACAGAAGAAGGGTAAAACAGGAAACAGTTAATAATGCAGGAGTAGGTCATTTGTTATCAGGCAGTCTGAAGATTAACACTGTGTAGACAGTCTTTGCAGAGTATGCAACAGGTAATCAGGCAGTTTGAGGGTTAACACTGAGTAGACAGTCTTTGCAGAGTATGCAACAGGTAATCAGGCAGTTTGAGAGTTAACACTGTGTAGACAGTCTTTGCAGAGTATGCAACAGGTAATCAGGCAGTTTGAGGGTTAACACTGTGTAGTCAGAACTTGCAGAATTAACAACATGTAATCAGGTAGTTAGAAGGTTAACACTGTGTTGCCAGAACTTGCAGAGATAGCAACAGGTAAGCTGGTAGTTTGAAGGTTAACACAGATTAATCAGTACTTGTTGAGATTGGAAATAGGATATCAAGCAGTTTGAAGGTTTACACTGAATAATTGTATTTGCAGAGTTTGGAAACAGGTAAACATGCAGATTGAAGGTTTCACAGAAATAACAGTATTTGAATACTTTTGCAGTACACAGAGTAGTCTGAATATGCAGGGTTTGCAGCAGGTAAACAGGAAATTTTGAAAGTTTCACAAAACAAACAGTACTTGCATTGTTTGGAGACAGGTAATCAGGAGGTTGAAGGTGAATCCAGCATAGTAAATCCTTGAAGAGATTGGCAACAGAAAAGCAGCAGTTAGAGAGATTCCTCAGCGAAATCCTATCAGAAGCCACAAAGTTAACAAACAAACTGGCACTGGAGAAACAGGAAGCTAAGAATAAAAAGCTGGTTGTGACATCATCAGGAAGGGGTGGCTCAGACACCTGTCAATCAAGCACACAGAGAGGACTGCAGAGCTTCCCAGCAGCTGAGCGTGACACATATGATCCCTACTGCTGGTTTATTCTATAATTACCCCTCCACACAATCTCCTCACAGGGAGATCCTCTATATGGCTCCACCCCTCCACCCCCTCCCTACTTAATGAGCGGTGCTTTCCCGCTGAAATTCCCCCCCCCCCCTATAAGGCCGCAGATCTGACTACCACATGCTATCCCACTCCCATGTAGCTAATAGGCTCATAAGAGACCTTTTAACTAGTCAGCCAGTCACGCTACTATATTCATAAAATTTGAGGTTTGAGAAGCTTGTCTATGTTCAGGCATTGTTATACTTTCTGTGTTTTTTTATTTCTGTTGCCTTGCGATGTTCAACATTGTTTATTGACAATGACAAATGATGTACGCACATGTATTATTGCAAATCTACCACTGTATGTTATTGTCTTCAAAGCATAACCTAAATAAAAAATTATTTAAAAAAATAAAAAGACACCAATGCCTCGAGATCCTCTGGTAAATCTCTGGCATCAACTTTGTCTTTAATCGCATCAGAGAGCCCATGAAAGAAGGCGGCAACAAGAGCTTTATTGTTCCAACCTACCTCTGCGGCAAGCGTACGGAACTCAATAGCATACTGAGCAACAGATATTGTACCTTGCTGAATGGACATGAGTTGTTTAGCAGCAGAAGAGGAGCGAGCTGGAACATCAAATACCCTTCGAAAAGAGGCCACAAATTCAGGGTAATTTGAAATCACAGGTTTATTAATCTCCCACAAGGGATTAGCCCAGGCAAGAGCTGTGTCAGAGAGTAACAAGATGAGAAATCCCACCTTAGCTCTGTCAGAGAGAAACGTCTGAGGTAACATCTCAAGATAAATGCCCACCTGGTTGAAAAACCCTCTGCACTGAATAGGATCGCCTCCATATCGCTGAGGTAGAGGTGCAGAACCAGACATGCTCCTGGTAGGCATAGTTGCTGCAGCGGAAACAGGAGCATCCATAACTTGCGGGACACTTTGGTCCAAATGTGCAGTGCGAGTCAGCAGGGTTTGCAGGGCTAGTGCAAATTGATCCAATCGGTGATCCTGTACAACCATCCTGGAAATGATGGCAGGTAAAGGTGGATTATTAGCACCATCAGGATTCATGGCCTTTGAGTAATGTCAGGGTGCCAGGAATCAGACTGAGACGAGAAGTGCAAAAATAATCACACCTTAATTAATAGCAAAGACAAATAACAAGCCAGGAATCAAAACCAGAGCTGGTAGTCAGACGAGCCGAGTCAGGAGTCAAAGCGAATAGTCAGACGAGCCGGAATCAGGAACAAGGAAAACAGCAGAGTCAGGAACAAGCCAGGGATCAGGAACCAGGAAGGACGTCAGGATGCCAGGTAATACACAGGAACTCTCACAAACAGGTCTGAGACAACGCAAAGGCAAAGCATACTGAACAGAGGCCCTTTAAATAATAAGTGATGACATCACAATTCTGAGACTGCATCCTGTCTCACATGGATGATGCACACCAGTCTGGCCATAAAAGGAAGTGCAGGAATTGAGCAGCATCCCCCACAATGCACCATAGTCATGAAGAGAGGTGAGTAAAATGGCTGCCAGCAGCACATGGCAAACACAACAGGGAAAAAACCCTGACACGCCTAAGGCTACAGCGCACCAGGAGTACAGGGGTATTGTTTCACTGGCCCCGTTGGGCTTCCGGGTCAGAATACTGCACGCCTAGGTTGTGGTTCCCTCCTCTCCAATAATTCTAATGTTGTAACGTCTAGACCGGTCTTCTACCCTAGCTTTAAGGGTCGCTATAACACTGATGTATTTGACTTTTCTTGTAAATTGAGTCTGTCCTTCACATCAGAGGCTCTAGCCTCAGCTTCAGCTATTCTTATAGCAAATTGTCTTTCTTCGTTAAACTGTGTATTTTTTGCTTAATTTCTTGTTTCATAGCGTCAAATTGAGGTATCATTACCTTCGAGATCTGCATGACTAATTCAGCCATATCAACATTTAGACAACTGCGCTCTTGTGTGATTTCTAAACCAACTTGTTTATTCACTTTCTTATCCCTTTGTTTTGGCGGCATATTTGGGAAATTTGCTTTATGTTGTGAGATAAATCTTTCCATGAGCACAGCAGAATTAATGAACAGATAAGACAATATCAAATCGTAACACACAAAAAAAGAAAAGAAACGCTGGAAAAATACCAGCTAAGTGTATTTATAGTAATAGTCTAACTAGTAACAAGGATAAGTGACATATGTGCAAAACTTAGTGTAATATTCAAACACAATAAGTGAAATACAAAACCAGGTCTATACAACATAAACAGTGAAATCTGAAGGAGGACACACATAGGGGTATATTTAACATAGTGCGAGCGGACATGATATGATGTAGCGTATCATGTCCGCTGCACATCGATAAATGCCAACAGCATACACTGTCAGCATTTATCATTGCACCAGCAGTTCTTGTGAACTGCTGGGGCAATGCCGCCCCCTGCAGATTCGCGGCCAATCGGCCGCTAGCAGGGGCTGTCAATCAACCCGATCGTATTCGATCGGGTTGACTTCTGTCCGCGGCCTCAAAGCAGGCAGGCAAGTTTGGAGCAGCGGAGCTTGATAAATTGTCCCCTAATAGTCCTCTAAAAGTGGAGGACAATATATATATATATATATATATGATGTGACGAGACCAATCTCGCCACTGTGCATTGGAGGAGCCTGGTCGCCCGCCTGCTGCCTTTAGAGTATGGCCCCCTGTTGAAACGCTTGATTTTCCCCTGCAGGGAAACGAAGGCCGGGTCGTTCGGTGCTTGCCCTATTTGAACAGTAATAATACCCCAGATAGCTATGCCATGGAGCCCATTTGTATAACGAAAGACTATGTGAAAGACTTTGGCTCCATGGCAATTGAACTGTATGTGTGTGACCTGAGCGCCATTCAGTAATAATGTGCGCTCAGATCTAGGCTATCTGGGGATTTGTAGAATGTACCTGTTTTATGCAATAGCTGCACAGTTATATATTTTTATGTATATTATTGTCTTTTGCTACCATGTGTTCAATGGAGTTTTGCCTCTGTCCTTGGAGATAATTGTATTACTTCCCAATTATCTCCAGGATAGAAGACTCTGTGGAACTGGTTTAAGGTAATTGTATCAACCATTGTGTAAGGTAATTGCATCAGGCAGAGGGGAGGATTTTGTGTGGGAGTGTCTGAGAGTATTGTATGTGTTTATTGGTTGTTTTACAAAACCCTGTGGGTGGTACTAATGTGTAAAAATGTGTATATAAGAACAATAAACCCACAGCTCTTGCTGATATCTGTTTGACCCTCACCATGGAGCTTTGACTCATGCTTGGGGGGAGGGAGAGGGGAAATTTACTGTATGCTGTGCCTCTGAAAGGGAAGATCTACTAAACGGTGGTTTAACCCTTTTATGCTTGGGGGTACCGTTATATATATATATATATATATATATATATATATATATATATATATATATATATATATATATATATATATATATAAATTGAAGTAGTATTGTATGTGCACTCTCACCAACAAACTGCAACTTGCCAGGGTGCTGTAACCAGGTATGTAGATATCAGAAGTTGAAAAAGCACTCACTGGACTGTAGACAACAATGTAAATCAAAACTTTATTGTGACGTTTCGGGACCAGCAACGTCCCTTCCTCTGACAAGCAACAAGTGAAAAAACAGAACTTTTATAAGCCCACAAAACACTCCCCTAGGTGAACTGCCAATCAAAATGAGCCGTGTGCAAAACAAAATGAGCCGTGTGCAAAACTGGCATAGACATGTGTAATTAGTGTAAAGCCAGGTTATAACATTGTGAAATATATATTCATATGTGAAAATATAAGTGTGTGCAAATGTAATTATATACACCTCTAAACTGTGAGGTTCAAGTGAATCTAGTAGCCCCCGCAAGTAGATCCGATCATATATATGACCAAAAACATCGTAGCACTCGTTCCTTCATGCCTAGGACAACAAATACCCTGATAGGGTAGAATACCTCACACCTCTGGATTTCCATTGGAGAAAAGGATACATCACAAAGCCACGCCTGTATCAACATTGTAGACAGAGTTAATCTGTATAGCACCCATTCGTGAAAAAGTCAACAAATCCTCTGATAGGATGGGATATCTCACGCCTCCGGTTGCCTCATAAGGTAGCGGTCCATGACAATCTAGTTGAGTCTGATCGCCCATATTCCAAATCAGAATCGCCGCAACTCTCAACCCCTGGTCGAGAGGTTGCCATGGCGACATGTGTAAACAAATAAATAAAGGCACAAATGCGGCTGTATATTATCGTGTCTGAACATTGTTAGTGCTTCCCAGAACATAAAGTGTTAATAAATGTTAAAGTGGTTACTGATTCAATCCCTGGACATATAACAGTGCTGTTCACAACATGTGAACCCACACCCATCTCGGCACACCAGTTCACTAGTGCTCTCTATATCACACCCCAATACGACTGCAAAGTACAATCACTCCTCACAATCTACTACCATCTATTTTAATGATTTCTTTGCAGTCATTGCCATTTGAAACGTAAGGTTGCCATGGCAACCTAACAACAAAAGAGAACAAAAATATTACTGTGAAGCAAAAATAAAAATAAAATTAGAACATAACTCTGCAAATACAAACATGTGCCCAAATATTATCTTAACTAACTGCCACGTCTATATATATAAAAAATAAATCTAAAAAAATAAAAATAAAAAATAAATATCCCCACTATTCATGACACAAAGTTGCCATAGTAGCTACAAAATCAACATCCAACTGGATCACAAGCTACAAAAAAAATCAAATATAAACAGATAGCAAAACTATCTTCCATAGAATAATATAGTGTATAGTAGACAGTCCGTCCTGTTGTCCAGAAACATAATACCAATCAGAATTTGTTCAAAATATAATAAACCTTTATATATATTATAACCAATAACAAAAACAGAAGTGTCCCAACCGTGATTATCAAGGGTAAGAATTACCCATATTTGTGGCCTCTTATAAAACAATTAAAATTTAAAAATTTAAAAATTATAAAACACAATTTTCCATTGACATAATATTAAGCCTCTCTTGTGTGGATGCCTTTTCCATGGCCACAAATTGACATCAACCTAACCAAACTAGTAAGAACATCACAATAACAATTACAAGTACTGAAGATGGTACCAAAGCCACAATAAAAAGATCTCATGATAGTGGTAATTTAGGTGTCCCATTATGAACATCAGTATCCAAATTAAATACTAAAATATAAATGATATGGAGTCCAAAAAAATATAACTTATCCCATCATATATAACCATAGTGCAAAAGTTACCGAAGTACCATTATCAGGTCGGCTAGAACATGTATAGGGGGCATATAGGTCACAATGAACTACCCACAGTGTATGTGTGTGAAAAGTGAAGTGAAATACTAAAAGGTTAAAAACACATTAAAAACATAACACATCTCATATACGTTCAATTGAAAACTTAAATAGAAATATTAGAGAACAGGGAACACCTCATCTAATCATATATAGATATAGCTACCAAAATTAAATCTATCTCAAGAGTAGGAAGTAGAGGCGTGGACTCTCATTCATGTTATTATATCAGCATATCTTGCAATCATGGACTCTCATTCAATGGATAAATGAACTCTCACGTATCATAGATTATTAAAGGAAGTTCTGCCATCCTGTCTGTATATTTAAGCCTCTCGGGGCCAATGTGCATAGTTCATGTATCCAATGTGCTTCTTTTCTGAGGAGTATCTTGGCTCTGTTCCCTCCTCTTCTTAGGACTGGCACATGGTCAATGATTCTGAAACGTAAGTCACTCATAGTGTGTCCTGCTTCAAGGAAGTGGCGGGCCACCGGATCTTCTGCCTTTCCTGTGTTTATCGCCGATCTGATACTGGAGCGATGGTTCGCCATCCTCACTCTGGCATCGTCAGTCGTCTTGCCAGTGTAAAATTTCCCACAGGGGCAATTCAATAGATATACAATGAACTGGGTTGTGCACGTGAGAAAGTATTTTATCTGATATCTCTTACGACAATCAGGGTGTTGAAATGTCGTGCCCGTGTGCATGCTGTTGCAGGTAACACAACTGATGCATTTATAACAACCCAATTTCTTCTTTAGCCAGGCTTGCTTGTCGTTTTTTGAAGGGATGTCAGTTTTTACTAGCAGATCCCTCAGACTCCTGCCTCTACGATATGCCAATCGTGGTGCAGCCCATTCCGCAAATGGCAGTGTGGGGTCACTCTGGAGTATTTTCCATTCATCCTTCACTGCTTGTGCAATCTGATATTGGTCTGGATTGTATGTGGTGACAAACGTAAGTTGGGGATTTGTTTTGATGTTCTGAATTCTCCGCTCATCTTGAGATAAGAGAGCCAATTCTTGTTGTTCCTCAAGATTCTTCTTGTTGTAACCTCGTTGAATGAATCTTTGTGTCATTTCTGACATCTGTGTCCGCATCAGATCCTCATCGGTATTGTTCCTTATTACCCGTTGGTATTGTGCTTTAGGAATGTTGCGTATTAGTATATACAAACAGAAAGTCCCAATATAGCGCTCAAACTAAACTGCAGATCCAGAATCCAATGGATATACGAGGGCAGTGTATCAAATTAAAGTATGCACAGTACCTTAATCCTCCGGTGTTTGCAATTGCTGCATGGTCTCCCGGTCTCGGTCTGTCTTCCTTATCTGAACCCTCCTACGATCCTTCGTCACAACCAGGCGTGACCAATCTACTCGGCTCCTTCCTTAGCACAGCATCCAATTGTGGAGCTCCCCGCTAACCGCCAGCAGACCTCTGTAAGTCTGCATAAAATCCTCAGCCAAAATTGAAAAGAGGCGAGTCGAGGCCACAGGCTTAAGAGCTTAAAAGGGTAATTTTATTGCCATACAAATTAAAATAGTGATATTCACAGCAAAAAACATAACAGGTCAGATCTGAGACAGCAGCGGTCTGACATGTTTCAGCTCACTGCCTTAATCATAGACCGTGCTGTCTCAGATGCACAGCCTCCTTAAATTACAAAATCATAGTGACGTGCAATGTCTAAGTTTAACTCTTTGATTACCTGCTGACACATATATATATGTTCTGCAATCCAATGCAAGAGGACTATATAGATATTAAGATTCTGCAGAACGTTACTTTGCAATAGAAATATAAAGTTATTGACAACATGTTAAATAAACAATCTATCAGTTAAAGCAATATTCAATCTATTATGTAACAGTTTGTTCACAAACGTTGCTTAGGGTTCCACAACCAAATTTTGGGTGTTTATAAAGCTAAGGAGTGTCACTTTTTGTAATCAACATTATGACAATTTAAAGAGAAATTATCTCAATACTTCCTATTATATTTATATATTCCTTAGCTTAATCCCTACTAGATGTGTTTGGGTTTCCTCATAATAACTTGGCAGTGTTAAGGGAACTTAACCCCATTTTTTTGTTTTTTTATTTTATATTAAGCTTAAACTAGATGTTGTTGTAACATATAATCTCTATCAACTTGATGTCTATTGCGGTTGTAAGAGAAAGACAGAAACTAGGGAAAGGGAGTAAAGAGCAAAATTCTATAAATATTATACATTAGTGGGACCACTTGACAGTATATATTTTTTGTAGCAAGACCAGAGTAGGCACATATATCCAAAATGTGCCCATTTTGTTTAGCATCATAAATTAAGAAAAATAGAAATGTATTTCATTGCGGTTAATGCCGAGAGAATTATCTCCAGCAGTTTATAAGGTCAGTATGTATATTTAGGCCCCTAGGGGCCCTCGTATCCAATTTGAAGATCCAAAATGCCTCGCGCATGCGAAGCAGTTTGTCTCTGTCACCCCCTCTACTGGGGACTTTAACCCATTCAATAATTTGCCACGATAGATTGTTTGTGCTACTATTGTGACAAAATTTGAAGTGTCTCGCTACTTGTGAGTCTGGATCTTCTGATTTGATATCATAGATATGTTCCTTTATCCTCTCTCTAGCTTCCCTTGTAGTAAGACCTACATACTGTTTTAAACATTCTTGGCATGTTACAAGGTATACTACATATGTGCTGCGACAATTTGTGCATGCATCTATAGTAAACACCCTTTGTGTGTATGTTGATTGAAAAGTTTTACCAGTTAGGGTGTAGGAGCAAGCTTTGCATCTTGCAGCACCACATCTATAGTGGCCCTTACATTCCAGCCAGCTTGTGGGTCTTTGTGGATTTATTTTAATTTCACTTGGGGCCAAAATGTTCCCCAGGGTTCTGTTTTTTCTTGGGATGCATTTACATCCTTTTTGTACTATCTCATAGAGATCTCCATCTCCTTTGAGGATCGGTAGGCATTCATGAATAATGTTTGCAATCTGATCAAATTGCTTGCTATAATTTGTTACAAACATTGGTACGTTGATCATCTTTTTATCTTTGTGCGCTCTATTTGTATTGAGCATTTGATCTCTATCCATTCTAGATACTATATTGTATGCTTTAGTGATTTGCTTCCTAGAGAATCCTCTCTGCAAAAACCTCTCTTTAAAGTCCCTGGCCATATTATGATACTCTGATGTTGAAGAGCAATTCCTTCGTAAACGAATGAATTCTCCTTTAAGTATGCCAAAGCTTGTGTGTTTGGGGTGCATACTTTTAGCATGCAAAATGCTATTACCTGCAATCTGTTTCCTATGTAGTTTGGTGACTACTTTACTACCTTCACTAGAGAGTGTAAGGTCCAAATATTCAATACTTATTTTACTTGCATTACTCGTAAAGCTCAGACCAACATCGTTGTCATTGAGACTTTCCACAAATTTGATGCCTTCCTCAGACGATCACCGCCATATTAGGAGGAGATCATCTATGAATCTCCGATACATCACAATATTTCTCCTCTGGTTGCAGCTCTCTCCATATATATGGGATAGCTCCCACCACCCCATATATAGGTTTGCAAATGAGGGGGCAAAAGTGGCCCCCATCGCTGTACCTCGTTTTTGCAAGTAGAAGCTGCCGCCAAAGGAGAAATAATTGTGCGTTAGCAAGAAAAAAAGAACTCTTAATATGAAGTCTTTATCTGTATTACTGTAACCTGTATATTTATCCAGGAAGTATGCCACAGCAACCATACCTTTGTCTAATGGTATGGTTGAGTATAGGCTAACTACATCAATAGTCAACCATGAGAATTCTGGTTTCCAATTAATGTCTTTTGTCAGGACCAGTAAATGCTTTGTATCCTTAAGGAATGAGGGAAGAATTTTAACTAGAGGTTGTAGAATACCTTCCATCCATCTTCCCAAGGGTTCCAACAAGGATCCAATGCCAGAGACAATAGGGCGTCCCTGGACATTGTCAAGACCCTTGTGTGTCTTGGGGAGATGGTGGAATATAGGAATTCTAGGGTTTTTAACCCATAAATATGCCTTAGTGTCGTCATCCATAATGCCTAATTCATTCCCATCATCTAGGATCTGTCTCAAGCTTAGCTGGAATGCATTAGTAGGGTCAAAACTTAATTTCTCATATACCTCTGTTTGACTTAATTGCCTTTCTGCTTCTAGGATATAATCCTGTTTGTCTAAGACAACAATGTTGCCACCTTTGTCACTTCTACGAATCACAATATCATGTTTGGACTTGAGCCTCTGTATGGCTTCCTGTTCTAATTTTGTCAGGTTGTTTGATCTTTCATGTTCCGTTACAACAGATTCCTGCAGTTTGTGTAGTTCTACCTCTACACGTTTATGAAAGGATTCTAAATAGATTCCTCTTTTCCCTGTAGGGTAAAATACTGAAGTCGATTTAAATTTTACTTTAACATTTTCTCCTTGAGATGATTCCATTTCTAAATCTAATAGGGATAGATAATCTGTAGCCTCACTAAATTCAACATTATCATACACATTAGACCCTACCTCACATGTATCAGAAGTGTTTTCTTCAATTCTACTCTCTTTGAAGCATTTCTTAACAGTTAGATTTCTCACAAATTTGTTTAAATCTAGTAATGTCTCAAAGAGATTAAAATTGGTAGAGGGAACAAATCCTAGACCATATTTTAATACTTTTTCTTCCTCTTCATCTAGGTCTGTATTTGAAAGATTCAGGATAGTTAAATCTTGTACTTGTTCTTCTGTTTTATTTGGGGTCTCAGTGTGTACCTGTTTGTCCCTACGTTTCCCCCCCCCTCTTGTGTGGCCTCCTCCTCCTTTTAGGTTGGGCTGGTCCCTTTGAAAAACCTGCCTATCATTATTGGCTGTTTCTATAATGCTATCATAGGTGGGTTGCAATTGGTATTTATTTTTGTTCTTTGCTTGTGTTATTGGGGGCTCATTAGATCTTAGAATCCCTCCTACTGCACCTGTGACATGTTGATTACTATAGGCTGCATTAGGTGCATTACTGGGTTCTATGTGTGTACTATGTGTATTAGGTTGACTATCATAGGTTCTCTGCTGATTGCTACATGCCTCTGTGAGTATGGTAGAGTTAGTTTGAAAGTCTCTATCTTCTCCTGATTCTCCATCTGTGTCCGAGAATGTGACTCGTCTTCTATTTCTTCTCCTTGATCTTGATCTCGATGACCTCTTACTTGTTCTGTCTTGTTTCCAATTATAAACTGTATTCAATTTATAGTCCAAAGAGTCCCTTTCAAATTTTCCTTGTTTAGTTATGTCAATTTCTGTCTTGACCTCTGTAATCGTTTTGTCTAGAATGCTGTCTAGTTGTATGTAATCTTTGTGCTCTATAAATTTATTGAGCTCTTGTTGGAGTTCTAAGATTTCTTCTTTCAATTGTGCATGTTGTTTTTCTTTGTGTATGATTATGATGCGCATCAGCTTAAGTGAACATTCTGAAAGTATGTTATTCCAGGCTACCATAAACTCTTTGTCTGATATATCCACTTGAAAGGTTGGATGTTTTTTTAGACGCAGCCTTCTGGGGATCATATTCAGAGATAGATATTTTTCTAATGATCTAATGTCCCACCATAATCTGTACTCTTTCACTAATTTGTTCTCCATAATTTGAAAGATATCTCCTATATCTTGTATTCTCATATTAACTGAGAATAAATCCTCTAATGAGGGTCTTTTTGCATCAGAATCTTGTATAGCACGTAAGGAAAAGAGATTAACTTGTTGCTGTGTATTATCCATATTTATCTATAATATATGGAAGACGTATGGCAAATAAAAAACACGAAATAATTATCTAAATACCCTTAAACAAGCCTGCTGCTGTGTGCACAAAAAAATGTGTAGAGGAGCGGACGCTAACAGTTAGTGTACGCTGTCAGGACACAGAATTCAAATCAGCATATACAAACAGAAAGTCCCAATATAGCGCTCAAACTAAACTGCAGATCCAGAATCCAATGGATATACGAGGGCAGTGTATCAAATTAAAGTATGCACAGTACCTTAATCCTCTGGTGTTTGCAATTGCTGCATGGTCTCCCGGTCTCGGTCTGTCTTCCTTATCTGAACCCTCCTACGATCCTTCGTCACAACCAGGCGTGACCAATCTACTCGGCTCCTTCCTTAGCACAGCATCCAATTGTGGAGCTCCCCGCTAACCGCCAGCAGACCTCTGTAAGTCTGCATAAAATCCTCAGCCAAAATTGAAAAGAGGCGAGTCGGGGCCACAGGCTTAAGAGCTTAAAAGGGTAATTTTATTGGCATACAAATTAAAATAGTGATATTCACAGCAAAAAACATAACAGGTCAGATCTGAGACAGCAGCGGTCTGACATGTTTCAGCTCACTGCCTTAATCATAGACCGTGCTGTCTCAGATGCACAGCCTCCTTAAATTACAAAATCATAGTGACGTGCAATGTCTAAGTTTAACTCTTTGATTACCTGCTGACACATATATATATGTTCTGCAATCCAATGCAAGAGGACTATATAGATATTAAGATTCTGCAGAAAAATATATACTGTCAAGTGGTCCCACTAATGTATAATATTTATAGAATTTTGCTCTTTACTCCCTTTCCCTAGTTTCTGTCTTTCTCTTACAACCGCAATAGACATCAAGTTGATAGAGATTATATGTTACAACAACATCTAGTTTAAGCTTAATATAAAATAAAAAAACAAAAAAATGGGGTTAAGTTCCCTTAACACTGCCAAGTTATTATGAGGAAACCCAAACACATCTAGTAGGGATTAAGCTAAGGAATATATAAATATAATAGGAAGTATTGAGATAATTTCTCTTTAAATTGTCATAATGTTGATTACAAAAAGTGACACTCCTTAGCTTTATAAACACCCAAAATTTGGTTGTGGAACCCTAAGCAACGTTTGTGAACAAACTGTTACATAATAGATTGAATATTGCTTTAACTGATAGATTGTTTATTTAACATGTTGTCAATAACTTTATATTTCTATTGCAAAGTAACGTTCTGCAGAATCTTAATATCTATATAGTCCTCTTGCATTGGATTGCAGAACATATATATATGTGTCAGCAGGTAATCAAAGAGTTAAACTTAGACATTGCACGTCACTATGATTTTGTAATTTAAGGAGGCTGTGCATCTGAGACAGCACGGTCTATGATTAAGGCAGTGAGCTGAAACATGTCAGACCGCTGCTGTCTCAGATCTGACCTGTTATGTTTTTTGCTGTGAATATCACTATTTTAATTTGTATGGCAATAAAATTACCCTTTTAAGCTCTTAAGCCTGTGGCCCCGACTCGCCTCTTTTCAATTTTGGCTGAGGTTGCGTATTAGTGCTGGTTGGTGGCAACTTTTGGCATGCAATAACGTGTTGCGATCAGTTTTCTTCCGGAACAATGTGGTACCCAGTCCATTTGGGGTTTTGAATACGCTGACATCCAGAAAATCCACTGTAGCACTATTGACAGTGTGTTGAAATTTAATTGTGCTATCCATCCCATTCAAGGTGTGGATCCAGTTATCAAGGGAATGTTCTCCATCTCGCCATATCAGAAAGACGTCGTCTATGTAGCGACAATAGAACATAATGGCTTCCATTTCATAGACCTTCATTTGTATGGATTCGTAATCAGCCATAAATAGGTTAGCCAACGATGGGGCCATATTTGACCCCATCGCAGTCCCTTCTGTTTGTAAGTAAAAAGTATTTTCAAAACGCAAGAAGTTGTTCTCCAAACATATCGTAAGGAGGTCCACCAGAACTTCCTCTGGAGGTCCCACATATGGACTCTTTCTCAGATGGTTGACAACAGCTGCAATCCCCAATTTGTGGGGAATTACCGTATATAAACTGCATACGTCCATCGTCACTAGTAGATCAGTTGGTTGTATATCCCCTAGTTGAGTGATGGATCGGATGAAGGCATTGGAATCTTGTGTATATGATTTCATTCTCTTAACCATTGGCTGTAGATGAAAGTCCAAAAACTCAGCTAGTGGTTGTAGGAGTGATCCTCTCGCCGAGACGATAGGTCTTCCTGGGGGGGGGGGGGGGGGGGGGGATCCTTGTGGATTTTTCGTAGCGTATAGATAATAGGTGTTATAGGGAAATCCCTCTTCAGAAATTGATATTCCTGTTTAGTGATAAATTCCATCTCACACCATCTTCCAAGTTTTTCATCAATGTATCTCTTCAATTTGTGGGTTGGATCATTTTGTAGGGTCCTGTAGGTCTTTTTGTCTGTTATCTGTCCCAAAAGCTCCGATCTGTACTGTTGTAAGTCCATCACGACCACAGCCCCACCCTTATCTGCCGGGCGTATCACAATGGTCGTATCGTCAGCCAGTGTCTTAAGTGCCCGTCTCTCATCCTTAGTCAGGTTGTCCATCCTTCTCTTATTGGGGGTATTCTTGGAGACTTGGGTCAGATAGTTCGTATATGCAGTGATGGATGGATTCTCTGATTTTGGATCAAATGTCCCAGGTGTTCGGAAGCGTGTTGTCTCACTGTTGTCAGTCTTGTAAAATTCTTTGAGTCTCAAGTTTCTCCCAAATTTCTGAATGTCGATGTATGTGTTAAATGAGTTCATCTTAGTTGTCGGGACATAGGATAATCCCTTGTTTAATAGAGAGGTTTCTGATTGTGACAAGGGTCTTGAGCTGATGTTAAATACATTGTTGTTCATCTCCTCTGGATCGGGGGGCGGCGTGACATGCCCCCCCTCCTCGTATGTGGCCTGTGCCTCGTCCTAAAAAACGAACCGAGGGGGTGTGAGATGTGGTATATGAGGTACTGGCGCCACTAGCTCCCCTCATCCCATCCCACTGTTGGCCTCTGTTCGCACCTCTGGATCTGGTGGTGATGTCCCCACTATCTATTGCCACTTCTGGGTCTGAGCTATCACCCGAGCTGGTGTTAATGCTTTTTTTTCGTGAATCTTCTTTCACGTCTCGATCTAAAGTTTTTCCTTTCATCGGGTGATAACATCCAGCGATATACACACTTATAAGCCATGGCAACCTTACGTTTTAAATGGCAATGACTGCAAAGAAATCATTAAAATAGATGGTAGTAGATTGTGAGGAGTGATTGTACTTTGCAGTCGGATTGGGTGTGATATAGAGAGCACTAGTGAACTGGTGTGCCGAGATGGGTGTGGGTTCACATGTTGTGAACAGCACTGTTATATGTCCAGGGATTGAATCAGTAACCACTTTAACATTTATTAACACTTTATGCTCTGGGAAGCACTAACAATGTTCAGACACGATAATATACAGCCGCATTTGTGCCTTTATTTATTTGTTTACACATATCGCCATGGCAACCTCTCGACCAGTGGTTGAGAGTTGCGGCGATTCTGATTTGGAATATGGGCGATCAGACTCAACTAGATTGTCACGGACCGCTACCTTATGAGGTTTGAACAGGTATAGATACCGCAATATATGTAGTGGATCATATATTTCTATTTTGGTATGTTAAAACATGCGGGCCCGAGTGTAGTCTCATGCTCCAATGAGCAACCGGAGGCGTGAGATATCCCATCCTATCAGAGGATTTGTTGACTTTTTCACGAATGGGTGCTATACAGATTAACTCTGTCTACAGTGTTGATACAGGCGTGGCTTTGTGATGTATCCTTTTCTCCAATGGAAATCCAGAGGTGTGAGGTATTCTACCCTATCAGGGTATTTGTTGTCCTAGGCATGAAGGAACGAGTGCTACGGATGTTTTTGGTCATATATATGATCAGATCTACTTGCGGGGGCTACTAGATTCACTTGAACCTCACAGTTTAGAGGTGTATATAATTACATTTGCACAAACTTATATTTTCACATATGAATATATATTTCACAATGTTATAACCTGGCTTTACACTGATTACACATGTCTATGCCAGTTTTGCACACGGCAACAGGTAGGCGGAACACAGTGCCCCCTGCTACCCTCACAGCCACAGTGTCTCCAGTGTGCTGTTTCTCAGACACCAAGTTCTTTTGAAGCAAGGTCATGGTAGCACCAGTATCCCATAGACCACTGACCTCCTTCCCATTCACTTTAACCAGTTGACGGTTATTCCGGTGGGCAGCTTGCACGGGGTCTGCTTCATGTAGGATAAGCATTCTTGCTCCTCTACGTAGTGGGCCGCAGGCTGAGGGTTACGTGGGATTCCGCCGGCGGGTCTTCTCCAGGACTGTGCTTGGTTCGCTGCGTTTAGGGGACACTCTGTTCTTTTGTGCCCTAGTTGCTTACATCCAAAGCACCGAATAGGTTGTGAGTAGCCCCGCAAATTGAACCGGGCTCTCTGAGGGTAGTTCGTGGCCGGAGGCCGTGTGATATAGCGGTGCGCCGGGGGTTGGTAACTGGCAGCTGCGGGGGTGACTGTGGGTTGGTAGTCCACTCTGGCAGGGGGCTTAGTGGTAGCAGTGTCCAGTTTGTGGGCATCCGTATACTCATCTGCCAAGCGAGCAGCTTCATGCAGGGTGGAGGGTTTACGGTCCTGAACCCACTCTCGAACTCCTGCGGGTAACTTGTCGAAGCAATGTTCCAACAGGAATAGCTGCAGCACCTCTTCCCCAAATACGGCTTGGCACCCCGCTATCCAGTGAGCTGCTGTGCGGTGCACCTTACATGCCCACTCAACGTAGGAATCTCCAGCTAGTTTAACAGTGTCTCTGAACCGCCTCCTGTATGCCTCCGGTGTAATCGCATACCTGGAGAGCAGCGCCTCTTTTACAGCATTATAATCCCAGACTTCCTCATCTGGAATGCCAGAAAAACCTCGCTGGCCCGGCCGGATAATTTTCCGGATAATATCATGACCAAGTCCTCTGCGGGTACCTTGTGTAGTGCACATTGCCTCTCAAAATCCGCAAGGTACCCATCAATCTCTCCTTCTGTTTCCAGGAAGTTTTTAAAAGCTGCAAAATTTACTTTTCTCTTTTCCACTGGGGTTGCTGTGACTTGGGCTGCTGCAGCGCTGCTTTGGCGAAGTAGGTTGGCCTCCACAGCTGCTATGACCCGGTCGATAATTTCGGCAGATGGGTTGGGGCCATAATGTGCCAGTCTTATTTTAACCGCCTGATCAAAGCTTGCTTCTTCGGGGGTTCTGTCGGATATGCTGGGCCCATTGGTTCCTTCGGTCCCTGGTACTCCTTCCATCTTGGTCAGTATTGTAATAATCCCCCTCTTCCTGAGGTTACTGGCTTGTGTAGTTGCTCTTCTGGGCGATAAGGATCATCCCGTTGCTTGCCACCAATTGTTACGGTACCAACAGGATACCAAGGGTTAATACCAGATGGAAGATGCCCTGTATGTGAGATCAGCAACTCACAACCCAGCTAATTACCCCCTCAAACATGAGACCAGGCTCCACATTGAAGGTTAAAACAGAATGCACTTTATTGAAGGCTATATGCCCAGTATTTATGCTGGTCTGACCCCAGATGGGGGGGTTGAAAGAATATTGTACATTAGATAGAGGGAAAACACCCTTTGACATGATACAATAGAATTACATTACTTAAGCAGATAAACAATTTAGTCTTTCTTATCACTTGGGCGTCTGCTCTCTGGATGTGATTAAACAATGTGAATGTTTATCACTAAACTTAATTACAGTACACAATAGCTGAGGCTAGCAACCTTGTCTTTAGAAAATAGCTTCTTAAAGCTGAACAAAGTTAACTCTTTCAGTACTGACAGAAGGGTCTGTCACAAGTTTATCTTATAGGGTCCACCTTATGAGCATTATATTTCAGATTTCAATTGTTAAACACTGGTATTACTTAACATATGACACCATATTGGGATATGCAACAGTTTAATATTTCTTGGTGCTGCCTAAGGGAGGCTTATATATAGAGGTTGATTTATCAAACAGTCAATCGGCCCCAATGCATCTCGCTGGAAACAGGAGTTAAGAAGCAGTGGTCTTAAGACTGCTGCTCCTTAACTCGTATGCCTCCTCTGTGGCTGCGGACATCAATCCCCCCGATCATGTAGATTGATATAGGGGGCGGCATTACACAAGCAGTTCACCAGAACTAGGAGTGACGCTACCTAAACAGAATATCACTGGATGCAGTCCGGTGGCAGGTGGCTGCTTAACTAATATTGTTAACTTTGTAGTTAATGTGTGTTGAAATTTTTTACTTCTACCACAGAGTAATGGCTTAAAGATCTCAAACATGTTTGAACTGTGTAAAGTTTATAATTGTTAAACTCATTTCAACTTAATGGTCTGTTGATCAAAGGAACTATTCGGTCTCCCCCTCCAGCAGCACAGCTATGTATCCAAAGGGGAGACAGTCGGTCTCCCCCTCCAGCAACCAGGCTCCCACCAGGCTACTTCCATGGTAGTGCTGGCACCAGGGCAGAGTACAGCTGGTCTCTGCCCATCTCGCAAACCAACCAATTCAGCGTACCAGTCCCCCACACAGCCGTAGTGAGGCACCTGGACATGGACAAGTTTCTCCTCTACCCAGGTGTAGTGACCATTTATTGTGGGTGGGCTGTACTGCTGATTGTGTTTTGTGGGTGGGTTGCTGGACTAACCAGGGCACTGACCGGCAGGAGGTCAGATTCCCTGTTAGTCTGTTTGGAAAAGGGGAGAGATGTGACGAGACCAATCTCGCCACTGTGCATTGGAGGAGCCTGGTTGCCCGCCTGCTGCCTTTAGACTATGGCCCCCTGTTGAAACGCTTGATTTTCCCCTGCAGGGAAACGAAGGCCGGGTCGTTCGGTGCTTGCCCTATTTCAACAGTAATACCCCAGATAGCTATGCCATGGAGCCGATTCGTATAACGAAAAACTATGTGAAAGACTTTGGCTCCATGGCAAGTGAACTGTATGTGTGTGACTTGAGTGCCATTCAGTAATAATGTGCACTCAGATCTAGGCTATCTGGGGATTTGTTGAATGTACCTGTTTTATGCAATAGCTGCACAATTATATATTTTTATGTATATTATTGTCTTTTGTTACCATGTGTTCAATGGAGTTTTGCCTCTGTCCTTGGAGATAATTGTATTACTTCCCAATTATCTCCAGGATAGAAGACTCTGTGGAACTGGTTTAAGGTAATTGTATCAACCATTGTGTAAGGTAATTGTATCAACCATTGTGTAAGGTAACTGCATCAACTATTGTGTAAGGTAATTGCATCAGGCAGAGGGGAGGATTTTGTGTGGGAGTGTCTGAGAGTATTGTATGTGTTTATTGGTTGTTTTACAAAACCGTGTGGGTGGTACTAATGTGTAAAAATGTGTATATAAGAACAATAAACCCACAGCACTTGCTGATATCTGTTTGACCCTCACCATGGAGCTTTGACTCATGCTTGGGGGGAGGGAGAGGGGAAATTTACTGTATGCTGTGCCTCTGAAAGGGAAGATCTACTAAACGGTGGTTTAACCCTTTTATGCTTGGGGGTGCCGTTACAATTGGTGGCAGCGGTGGGATCGTTCGCACAGCCAGAAGGACAGCTACAGGAGACACCATTCCGTGGATTTACAAGTTGGGGGTAACGCATGTCCCAGTACAGCGACCCTAAAAGCAACAGAATGGAACCAGCAGTGTTATATGAGGAGGAGGACCTGGATGGCCGGGATGCATTAAGGAAAGGCATCTGGTACCAGGCCCTGGATAATGTACAATACCAGCAGGGTAAGAGTCTCCCCAGTGAAGAGCAGCGGTTGCAGAAGCAAGTGGCCCTGTGGATGCCCTTCCTGGGAGAGCAGCCCCTGGAGGAATGGGTGAAGGAACTAGAGCACCGGGTATGGCAGGAGCTATGGCTGGAGGATGCCTACCAGGCGCTCTGGTGGTATATGGCACAGTATATACCCTGGACAGCCGAGCATGACAAACCAGAGGGAGAGGAGTTTGATGGTCCTGGCTTGTTATGGGAGTCCTTTGCAGAGCCTGACTTTGGGAGCCCTGCGCAGACCAGACTTCAGGACATTTTCTATGAGAGGGAAGCTAGGCATGACTGGGCTGACTCCCATGAGGTAGAGCAAGACCTGGCTCACATAGCAACCCTGGAGTGGGAACTGGAGCAGGACTACCGAGATCTCTTCCACTCCATTGGGAAGGCTCAGCAGGACAGCAAGATGACAGACCCAGATCCAGACCCGTTCAGCTGGGAAGATATTGTGGAGATTTACTGGGAAGGACCCCAGGTGGCCGGTGGAGATGGGACCGAGGTCTCTCCACCGGTCCTGCAGGGAATTGGGAGCCCAGACTCCATTCCCCAGTGGCAAGCTGAGTTACAGGGGGCAGAGACAGTTGGTTCTGCCCCCCATCAGCAGAGTGAGATGCAGGGGATTGGGAGCCCAGTCTCCATTCCCCAGTGGCTGGAAGTATCTATGGGAGAGGAGCTTGTTACCCCCTCTCCCCAGTGGCAGCTTAACGCACCAGGGGGGGACAGTAAGCCCCACAACCGTGCAGATGAGACCGTGGTCTCTGCACTTACAGCACAGGGGGTAGGGACAGTCGGTCCTGTCCCCCAGCAACAGGGCTGTTTAGCCAAAGGGGAGAGAGTCGGTCTCCCCCGACAGCAGCATGGTGCTTTGTCCAAAGGGGAGACGATCGTTCTCCCCCTCCAGCAGCACAGCTATGTATCCAAAGGAGAGACAGTCGGTCTCCCCCTCCAGCAACCAGGCTCCCACCAGGCTACTTCCGTGGTAGTGCTGGCACCAGGGCAGAGTACAGAAGGTCTCTGCCCACCTCGCAACCCACCAATTCAGCGTACCAGTCCCCCACACAGCCGTGGTGAGGCAACTGGACATGGACAAGTTTCTCCTCTACCCAGGTGTAGTGACCATTTATTGTGGGTGGACTGTACTGCTGATTGTGTTTTGTGGGTGGGTTGCCCGACTAACCAGGACACTGACCGGCAGGAGGTCAGATACCCTGTTAGTCTGTTTGGAAAAGGGGAGAGATGTGACAAGACCAATCTCGCCACTGTGCATTGGAGGAGCCTGGTTGCCCGCCTGCTGCCTTTAGACTATGGCCCCCTGTTGAAACGCTTGATTTTCCCCTGCAGGGAAACGAAGGCCGGGTCGTTCGGTGCTTGCCCTATTTCAAGAGTAATACCCCAGATAGCTATGCCATGGAGCCCATTCGTATAACGAAAGACTATGTGAAAGACTTTGGCTCCATAGCAATTGAACTGTATGTGTGTGACCTGAGCGCCATTCAGTAATAATGTGCGTTCAGATCTAGACTATCTGGGGATTTGTTGAATATACCTGTTTTATGCAATAGCTGCACAGTTATATATTTTTATGTATATTATTGTCTTTTGCTACCATGTGTTCAATGGAGTTTTGCCTCTGTCCATGGAGATAATTGTATTACTTCCCAATTATCTCCAGGATAGAAGACTCTGTGGAACTGGTTTAAGGTAATTGTATCAACCATTGTGTAAGGTAATTGTATCAACCATTGTGTAAGGTAACTGCATCAACCATTGTGTAAGGTAAGTGGGTGGTACTAATGTGTAAAAATGTGTATATAAGAACAATAAACCCACAGCTCCTTCCATCTTGGTCAGTATTGTAATAATCCCCCTCTTCCTGAGGTTACTGGCTTGTGTAGTTGCTCTTCTGGGCGATAAGGATCATCCCGTTGCTTGCCACCAATTGTTACGGTACCAACAGGATACCAAGGGTTAATACCAGATGGAAGATGCCCTGTATGTGAGATCAGCAACTCACAACCCAGCTAATTACCCCCTCAAACATGAGACCAGGCTCCACATTGAAGGTTAAAACAGAATGCACTTTATTGAAGGCTATATGCCCAGTATTTATGCTGGTCTGACCCCAGATGGGGGGGTTGAAAGAATATTGTACATTAGATAGAGGGAAAACACCCTTTGACATGATACAATAGAATTACATTACTTAAGCAGATAAACAATTTAGTCTTTCTTATCACTTGGGCGTCTGCTCTCTGGATGTGATTAAACAATGTGAATGTTTATCACTAAACTTAATTACAGTACACAATAGCTGAGGCTAGCAACCTTGTCTTTAGAAAATAGCTTCTTAAAGCTGAACAAAGTTAACTCTTTCAGTACTGACAGAAGGGTCTGTCACAAGTTTATCTTATAGGGTCCACCTTATGAGCATTATATTTCAGATTTCAATTGTTAAACACTGGTATTACTTAACATATGACACCATATTGGGATATGCAACAGTTTAATATTTCTTGGTGCTGCCTAAGGGAGGCTTATATATAGAGGTTGATTTATCAAACAGTCAATCGGCCCCAATGCATCTTGCTGGAAACAGGAGTTAAGAAGCAGTGGTCTTAAGACTGCTGCTCCTTAACTCGTATGCCTCCTCTGTGGCTGCGGACATCAATCCCCCCGATCATGTAGATTGATATAGGGGGCGGCATTACACAAGCAGTTCACCAGAACTAGGAGTGACGCTACCTAAACAGAATATCACTGGATGCAGTCCGGTGGCAGGTGGCTGCTTAACTAATATTGTTAACTTTGTAGTTAATGTGTGTTGAAATTTTTTACTTCTACCACAGAGTAATGGCTTAAAGATCTCAAACATGTTTGAACTGTGTAAAGTTTATAATTGTTAAACTCATTTCAACTTAATGGTCTGTTGATCAAAGGAACTATTCGGTCTCCCCCTCCAGCAGCACAGCTATGTATCCAAAGGGGAGACAGTCGGTCTCCCCCTCCAGCAACCAGGCTCCCACCAGGCTACTTCCATGGTAGTGCTGGCACCAGGGCAGAGTACAGCTGGTCTCTGCCCATCTCGCAAACCAACCAATTCAGCGTACCAGTCCCCCACACAGCCGTAGTGAGGCACCTGGACATGGACAAGTTTCTCCTCTACCCAGGTGTAGTGACCATTTATTGTGGGTGGGCTGTACTGCTGATTGTGTTTTGTGGGTGGGTTGCTGGACTAACCAGGGCACTGACCGGCAGGAGGTCAGATTCCCTGTTAGTCTGTTTGGAAAAGGGGAGAGATGTGACGAGACCAATCTCGCCACTGTGCATTGGAGGAGCCTGGTTGCCCGCCTGCTGCCTTTAGACTATGGCCCCCTGTTGAAACGCTTGATTTTCCCCTGCAGGGAAACGAAGGCCGGGTCGTTCGGTGCTTGCCCTATTTCAACAGTAATACCCCAGATAGCTATGCCATGGAGCCGATTCGTATAACGAAAAACTATGTGAAAGACTTTGGCTCCATGGCAAGTGAACTGTATGTGTGTGACTTGAGTGCCATTCAGTAATAATGTGCACTCAGATCTAGGCTATCTGGGGATTTGTTGAATGTACCTGTTTTATGCAATAGCTGCACAATTATATATTTTTATGTATATTATTGTCTTTTGTTACCATGTGTTCAATGGAGTTTTGCCTCTGTCCTTGGAGATAATTGTATTACTTCCCAATTATCTCCAGGATAGAAGACTCTGTGGAACTGGTTTAAGGTAATTGTATCAACCATTGTGTAAGGTAATTGTATCAACCATTGTGTAAGGTAACTGCATCAACTATTGTGTAAGGTAATTGCATCAGGCAGAGGGGAGGATTTTGTGTGGGAGTGTCTGAGAGTATTGTATGTGTTTATTGGTTGTTTTACAAAACCGTGTGGGTGGTACTAATGTGTAAAAATGTGTATATAAGAACAATAAACCCACAGCACTTGCTGATATCTGTTTGACCCTCACCATGGAGCTTTGACTCATGCTTGGGGGGAGGGAGAGGGGAAATTTACTGTATGCTGTGCCTCTGAAAGGGAAGATCTACTAAACGGTGGTTTAACCCTTTTATGCTTGGGGGTGCCGTTACAATTGGTGGCAGCGGTGGGATCGTTCGCACAGCCAGAAGGACAGCTACAGGAGACACCATTCCGTGGATTTACAAGTTGGGGGTAACGCATGTCCCAGTACAGCGACCCTAAAAGCAACAGAATGGAACCAGCAGTGTTATATGAGGAGGAGGACCTGGATGGCCGGGATGCATTAAGGAAAGGCATCTGGTACCAGGCCCTGGATAATGTACAATACCAGCAGGGTAAGAGTCTCCCCAGTGAAGAGCAGCGGTTGCAGAAGCAAGTGGCCCTGTGGATGCCCTTCCTGGGAGAGCAGCCCCTGGAGGAATGGGTGAAGGAACTAGAGCACCGGGTATGGCAGGAGCTATGGCTGGAGGATGCCTACCAGGCGCTCTGGTGGTATATGGCACAGTATATACCCTGGACAGCCGAGCATGACAAACCAGAGGGAGAGGAGTTTGATGGTCCTGGCTTGTTATGGGAGTCCTTTGCAGAGCCTGACTTTGGGAGCCCTGCGCAGACCAGACTTCAGGACATTTTCTATGAGAGGGAAGCTAGGCATGACTGGGCTGACTCCCATGAGGTAGAGCAAGACCTGGCTCACATAGCAACCCTGGAGTGGGAACTGGAGCAGGACTACCGAGATCTCTTCCACTCCATTGGGAAGGCTCAGCAGGACAGCAAGATGACAGACCCAGATCCAGACCCGTTCAGCTGGGAAGATATTGTGGAGATTTACTGGGAAGGACCCCAGGTGGCCGGTGGAGATGGGACCGAGGTCTCTCCACCGGTCCTGCAGGGAATTGGGAGCCCAGACTCCATTCCCCAGTGGCAAGCTGAGTTACAGGGGGCAGAGACAGTTGGTTCTGCCCCCCATCAGCAGAGTGAGATGCAGGGGATTGGGAGCCCAGTCTCCATTCCCCAGTGGCTGGAAGTATCTATGGGAGAGGAGCTTGTTACCCCCCTCTCCCCAGTGGCAGCTTAACGCACCAGGGGGGGACAGTAAGCCCCACAACCGTGCAGATGAGACCGTGGTCTCTGCACTTACAGCACAGGGGGTAGGGACAGTCGGTCCTGTCCCCCAGCAACAGGGCTGTTTAGCCAAAGGGGAGAGAGTCGGTCTCCCCCGACAGCAGCATGGTGCTTTGTCCAAAGGGGAGACGATCGTTCTCCCCCTCCAGCAGCACAGCTATGTATCCAAAGGAGAGACAGTCGGTCTCCCCCTCCAGCAACCAGGCTCCCACCAGGCTACTTCCGTGGTAGTGCTGGCACCAGGGCAGAGTACAGCAGGTCTCTGCCCACCTCGCAACCCACCAATTCAGCGTACCAGTCCCCCACACAGCCGTGGTGAGGCAACTGGACATGGACAAGTTTCTCCTCTACCCAGGTGTAGTGACCATTTATTGTGGGTGGACTGTACTGCTGATTGTGTTTTGTGGGTGGGTTGCCCGACTAACCAGGGCACTGACCGGCAGGAGGTCAGATACCCTGTTAGTCTGTTTGGAAAAGGGGAGAGATGTGACAAGACCAATCTCGCCACTGTGCATTGGAGGAGCCTGGTTGCCCGCCTGCTGCCTTTAGACTATGGCCCCCTGTTGAAACGCTTGATTTTCCCCTGCAGGGAAACGAAGGCCGGGTCGTTCGGTGCTTGCCCTATTTCAAGAGTAATACCCCAGATAGCTATGCCATGGAGCCCATTCGTATAACGAAAGACTATGTGAAAGACTTTGGCTCCATAGCAATTGAACTGTATGTGTGTGACCTGAGCGCCATTCAGTAATAATGTGCGTTCAGATCTAGACTATCTGGGGATTTGTTGAATATACCTGTTTTATGCAATAGCTGCACAGTTATATATTTTTATGTATATTATTGTCTTTTGCTACCATGTGTTCAATGGAGTTTTGCCTCTGTCCATGGAGATAATTGTATTACTTCCCAATTATCTCCAGGATAGAAGACTCTGTGGAACTGGTTTAAGGTAATTGTATCAACCATTGTGTAAGGTAATTGTATCAACCATTGTGTAAGGTAACTGCATCAACCATTGTGTAAGGTAAGTGGGTGGTACTAATGTGTAAAAATGTGTATATAAGAACAATAAACCCACAGCTCTTGCTGATATCTGTTTGACCCTCACCATGGAGCTTTGACTCATGCTTCAGGGGAGGGAGAGGGGAAATTTACTGTATGCTGTGCCTCTGAAAGGGAAGATCTACTAAACGGTGGTTTAACCCTTTTATGCTTGGGGGTGCCGTTACAATTGGTGGCAGCGGTGGGATTGTTCCCACAGCCAGAAGGACAGCTACAGGAGACACCATTCCATGGATTTACAAGTTGGGGGCAACGCATGTCCCAGTACAGCGACCCTAAAAGCAACAGAATGGAACCAGCAGTGTTATATGAGGAGGATGACCTGGATGGCCGGGATGCATTAAGGAAAGGCATCTGGTACCAGGCCCTGGATAATGTACAATACCAGCAGGATAAGACAGCCGAGCATGACAAACCAGAGGGAGAGGAGTTTGATGGTCCTGGCTTGTTATGGGAGTCCTTTGCAGAGCCTGACTTTGGCAGCCCTGCTCAGACCAGACTTCAGAACATTTTCTACGAGAGGGAGGCTAGGCATGACTGGGCTGACCCCCATGAGGTAGAGCAAGACCTGGCTCACTTAGCAACCCTGGAGTGGGAACTGGAGCAGGACTACCGAGATCTCTTCCACTCCATTGGGAAGGCTCAGCAGGACAGCAAGATGACAGACCCAGATCCAGACCCGTTCAGCTGGGAAGATATTGTGGAGATTTACTGGGAAGGATCCCAGGTGGCCGGTGAAGATGGGACCGAGGTCTCTCCACCAGTCCTGCAGGGAATTGGAAGCCCAGACTCCATTCCCCAGCGGCAGGCTGAGTTACAGGGGGCAGAGACAGTTTGTTCTGCAGCCCATCAGCAGAGTGAGATGCAGGGAATTGGGAGCCCAGTCTCCATTCCCCAGCGGCTGGAAGTATGTATGGGAGAGGAGCTTGTTACCCCCTCTCCCCAGTGGCAGCTTAACGAACCAGGGGGAGACGGTAAGCCCCACAACCATGCAGATGGAACAATGGTCTCTGCACTTACAGCACAGGGGGTAGGGACAGTCGATCCTGTCCCCCAGCAACAGGGCTGTTTAGCCAAAGGGGAGAGAGTCGGTCTCCCCCGACAGCAGCATGGTGCTTTGTCCAAAGGGGAGACGATCGGTCTCCCCCTCCAGCAGCACAGCTATGTATCCAAAGGGGAGACAGTCGGTCTCCCCTCCAGCAACCAGGCTCCCACCAGGCTACTTCTGTGGTAGTGCTGGCACCAGGGCAGAGTACAGCTGATCTCTGCCCACCTCACAACCAACCAATTCAGCGTACCAGTCCCCCACACAGCCGTAGAGAGGCACCTGGACATGGACAAGTTTTTTCCTCTACTCAGGTGTAGTGACCATTTATTGTAGGTGGGCTGTACTGCTGATTGTGTTTTGTGGGTGGGTTGCTGGACTAACCAGGGCACTGACCGGCAGGAGGTCAGATACCCTGTTAGTCTGTTTGGAAAAGGGGAGAGATGTGACGAGACCAATCTCGCCACTTTGCATTGGAGGAGCCTGGTTGCCCGCCTGCTGCCTTTAGACTATGGCCACCTGTTGAAACGCTTGATTTTCCCCTGCAGGGAAACGAAGGCCGGGTCGTTCGGTGCTTGCCCTATTTGAACAGTAATACCCCAGATAGCTATGCCATAGAGCTGATTCGTATAATGAAAGACTATGTGAAAGACTTTGGCTCAATGGCAATTGTACTGTATGTGTGTGACCTGAGCGCCATTCAGTAATAATGTGCGCTCAGATCTAGGCTATCTGGGGATTTGTTGAATGTACCTGTTTTATGCAATAGCTGCACAGTTATATATTTTTATGTATATTATTGTCTTTTGCTACCATGTGTTCAATGGAGTTTTGCCTCTGTCCTTGGAGAAAATTGTATTATTTCCCAATTATCTCCAGTATAGAAGACTCTGTGGAACTGGTTTAAGGTAATTGTATCAACCATTGTGTAAGGTAATTGTATCAACCATTGTGTAAGGTAACTGCATCAACCATTGTGTAAGGTAATTGCATCAGGCAGAGGGGAGAATTTTGTGTGGGAGTGTCTGAGAGTATTGTATGTGTTTATAGGTTGTTTTACAAAACCCTGTGGGTGGTACTAATGTGTAAAAATGTGAATATAAGAACAATAAACCCACAGCTCTTGCTGATATCTGTTTGACCCTCACCATGGAGCTTTGACTCATGCTTGGGGGGAGGGAGAGGGGAAATTTACTGTATGCTGTGCCTCTGAAAGGGAAGATCTACTAAACGGCAGTTTAACCCTCTTATGCTTGGGGGTGCCATTACATATATATATATATATATATATATATATATATATATATATATATATATATATATATATATATATATATATATATATATATATATATATATATATATAAAGAGGGAGAGAAAAAAGGAGTGTGTAGTCTTATCTGTATTATGGATATTCTGAGGTGATATACTTTTTCTCCTCGATATTATACCAGAATTAAGATTTCTTAGTATCCGAAAAATTTAAAACCCCCTCCTCATTGCCTACTATTCTAGTGTCATTTCTGTATTAGAATACAAATCAGTAGCTCAAAGTTACTAGGAACCAGATCTATTGTAACGTTATCAGTTCTAAGGTTATATTAGTGTTTGTGGGATAAGCTCCGGTATGTGGAAAAAACATTGACCAATTTAATTAATAACTGTTTAGATATTATATATTAATAAACTCTTTTGTTACGCAGTCCAATTCTGAATGAGCTATCTACATAAATAAATATATTCCTACAATATGCTCCTCATGTCAGCTTAAGTTCAGAAACTTTTGTCCCTTGCTAAGTCCCTCTCCAAAATAAAGTATCGTATGGTAGAGCTTTTCAGTTTATCTTATAGGGTCCACCTTATGAGCATTATATTTCAGATTTCAATTGTTAAACACTGGTATTACTTAACATACGACACCATATTGGGATATGCAACAGTTTAATATTTCTTGGTGCTGCCTAAGGGAGGCTCATATATAGAGGTTGATTTATCAAACAGTCAATCGGCCCCAATGCATCTTGCTGGAAACAGGAGTTAAGAAGCAGTGGTCTTAAGACTGCTGCTCCTTAACTCGTACGCCTCCTCTGTGGCTGCGGACATCAATCCGCCCGATCATGTAGATTGATACAGGGGGAGGCATTACACAAGCAGTTCACCAGAACTAGGAGTGACGCTACCTAAACAGAATATCACTGGATGCAGTCCGGTGGCAGGTGGCTGCTTAACTAATATTGTTGTTGTAGTTAATGTGTGTTGAAAATTTTTACTTCTACCACAGAGTAATGGCTTAAAGATCTCAAACATGGTTGAACTGTGTAAAGCTTATAAATGTTAAACTCATTTCAGCTTAATGGTCTGTTGATCAAAGGAACTAGGTTCCTTAATAAAGTCCCATGGGTTTCAATACCATTTGCATGCTGATGACACCCAAATCTACCTCTCTGCACCAGACCTACCTCCTTCCTTACTAACCCGTGTCACTAACTGTCTTTCTCACATCTCATCTTGGATGTCCTCTCACTACCTTAAGCTAAATCTCTCCAAAACTTAACTCCTTATTTTTCCCCCTTCTTCCAATGTCTCCACCCCCAAAATTTCTATAACTGTTGATAATTCCATCATTACGCCTACCCCGCACGCCCAATGTCTTGGGGTCACACTTGACTCAGATCTTTCCTTCACTCCTCACATCCAGTCCTTGGCTAAAGCCTGCCGCTTCCACCTTAAAAACATTGCTAAAATGAGATATTTCCTTACACAAGATACAACCAAGATTTCAATCCACTCTCTCATCCTTTCCCGCCTCGACTACTGCAATTCCGTCCTCTCTGGTCTACCTAGCTGCCGCATAGCTCCTTTACAATCCATTATGAATGCCTCTGCCAGGCTCATCTTCCTTACTTGTCGCTCTTCATCTGCTGCACCTCTCTGCCAATCCCTTCACTGGCTTCCTCTTGCCTCTAGGATTAAACATAAAATCCTCACCCTGACATATAAAGCTCTAAACTGCACTGCTCCCCCCTACATCTCAGAACTTGTCTCTAGATACTCTCCCTCCCGTCCCCTTCGATCAGCTCAGGATCTCCTCCTCTCTTGTTACTTCCTCACATTCACGTTTACAGGACTTCTCCAGACTGGCCCCCATCTTGTGGAATTCCCTGCTTCACTCCATAAGACTCTCCCCTAGTTTTAACAGCTTCAAGCAGTTCCTAAAAACTCTACTATTCAGGGATGCATACAACCAACACTAACCTTTCCTAACGCCATTGCTTTCCCCTTGAACCCCTTAGATTGTAAGCCTATGGGCCCAGCTGTTTACAGATCGCTTCATAAGAGCCTACAACAGTGAAACTCTCGGTAGGGCCCTCTACCCACTTGACCCCTACAAAAGCTATCCTGTACACCGACTATGTATACAGCGCTGCGGAATCTGTTGGTGCTCTACAAATACCTGATAATAATAATAATAATAATATAACTCCTAAGGGGTCTATTTATTAAGCAGCGGATGCTGCTTCCGACCATCTCCGCTTCAGTTTCGACTGAAACCGCTGCTTCTTAACTTCTGCTTCAGTCGAAACTGAAGCGGAGAGGGTCGGAAGCAGCATCCGCTGCTTCATAAATAGACCCCTTAGGAGTTATATTGAATTTGATCAACAGACCATTAAGTTGAAATGAGTTTAACAATTATAAGCTTTAGCATGCCCTCCCTGTGGTACTGTTATGTGTGGGCTAGGGGCACATACCCTCCCTGTGGTACTGTTATGTGTGGGCTAGGGGCACATACCCTCCCTGTGGTACTGTTATGTGTGGGCTAGGGGCACATACCCTCCCTGTGGTACTGTTATGTGTGGGCTAGGGGCACATACCCTCCCTGTGGTACTGTTATGTGTGGGCTAGGGGCACATACCCTCCCTGTGGTACTGTCATGTGTGGGCTAGGGGCACTTGCCCTCTCTGTGGTACTGTCATGTGTGGGCTAGGGGCACTTGCCCTCCCTGTGGTACTGTTATGTGTGGGCTAGGGGCACATACCCTCCCTGTGGTACTGTTATGTGTGGGCTAGGGGCACATACCCTCCCTGTTGTACTGTTATGTGTGGGCTAGGGGCACATACCCTCCCTGTGGTACTGTCATGTGTGGGCTAGGGGCACTTGCCCTCTCTGTGGTACTGTCATGTGTGGGCTAGGGGCATATACCCTCCCTGTGGTACCCTCATGTGTGGGCTAGGGGCACATGCCCTCCCTGTGGTACTGTTATGTGTGGGTTAGGGGCACATGCCCTCCCTGTGGTACTGTTATGTGTGGGCTAGGGGCACATACCCTCCCTGTGGTACTGTCATGTGTGGGCTAGGGGCACTTGCCCTCTCTGTGGTACTGTCATGTGTGGGCTAGGGGCACATACCCTCCTTGTGGTACTCTCATGTGTGGGCTAGGGGCACATGCCCTCCCTGTGGTACTGTTATGTGTGGGCTAGGGGCACATGCCCTCTCTGTGGTGCTCTCATGTGTGGGCTAGGGGCACATGCCCTCTCTGTGGTACTGTCATGTGTGGGCTAGGGGCACATACCCTCCCTGTGGTACTCTCAAGTGTGGGCTAGGGGCACATACCCTCCCTGTGGTACTGTCATGTGTGGGCTAGGGGCACGTGCCCTCCCTGTGGTACTGTCATGTGTGGGTTAGGGGCACATGCCCTCCCTGTGGTACTGTTATGTGTGGGCTAGGGGCACATACCCTCCCTGTGGTACTGTCATGTGTGGGCTAGGGGCACTTGCCCTCTCTGTGGTACTGTCATGTGTGGGCTAGGGGCACATACCCTCCTTGTGGTACTCTCATGTGTGGGCTAGGGGCACATGCCCTCCCTGTGGTACTGTTATGTGTGGGCTAGGGGCACATGCCCTCTCTGTGGTACTCTCATGTGTGGGCTAGGGGCACATGCCCTCTCTGTGGTACTCTCAAGTGTGGGCTAGGGGCACATACCCTCCCTGTGGTACTGTCATGTGTGAGCTAGGGGCACGTGCCCTCCCTGTGGTACTGTCATGTGTTGGCTAGGGGCACGTGCCCTCTCTGTGGTACTGTCATGTGTGGGCTAGGGGCACATACCCTCCCTGTGGTACTGTCATGTGTGGGCTAGGGGCACATGCCCTCTCTGTGGTACTGTCATGTGTGGGCTAGGGGCACATGCCCTCTCTGTGTTACGGTCACGTGTGGGCTAGGGGCACATGCCCTCTCTGTGGTACTGTCAAGTGTGGGCTAGGGGTACATGCCCTCTCTGTGGTACTCTCATGTGTGGGCTAGGGGCACATGGCCTCTCTGTGGTACTGTCATGTGTGGGCTGGGGGCACATGCCCTCACTGTGGTACTGTCATGTGTGGGCTAGGGGCACATGGCCTCTCTGTGGTACTGTCATGTGTGGGCTAGGGGCACATGGCCTCTCTGTGGTACTGTCACGTGTGGGCTAGGGGCACATACCCTCCCTGTGGTACTCTCATGTGTGGGCTAGGGGCACATACCCTCCCTGTGGTACTCTCATGTGTGGGCTAGGGGCACATACCCTCCCTGTGGTACTGTCATGTGTGGGCTAGGGGCACATGCCCTCTCTGTGGTACTGTCATGTGTGGGCTAGGGGCACTTGCCCTCTCTGTGGTACTGTCATGTGTGGGCTAGGGGCACTTGCCCTCTCTGTGGTACTGTCATGTGTGGGCTAGGGGCACATGGCCTCTCTATGGTACTGTCATGTGTGGGCTAGGGGCACATGGCCTCTCTGTGGTACTGTCATGTGTGGGCTAGGGGCACATACCCTCTCTGTGGTACAGTCATGTGTGGGCTAGGGGCACATACCCTCTGTGGTACTCTCATGTGTGGGCTAGGGGCACATACCCTCTCTGTGGTACTGTCATGTGTGGGCTAGGGGCACATGGCCTCTCTGTGGTACTGTCATGTGTGGGCTAGGGGCACATACCCTCTGTGGTACTCTCATGTGTGGGCTAGGGGCACATGCCCTCTCTGTGGTACTGTCATGTGTGGGCTAGGGGCACATGGCCTCTCTGTGGTACTGTCATGTGTGGGCTAGGGGCACATACCCTCTCTGTGGTACTGTCATGTGTGGGCTAGGGGCACATACCCTCTGTGGTACTCTCATGTGTGGGCTAGGGGCACATACCCTCTCTGTGGTACTCTCATGTTTGGGCTAGGGGTATATGCCCTCTCTGTGGTACTGTCATGTGTGGGCTAGGGGCACATGCCCTCTCTGTGGTACTGTCATGTGTGGGCTAGGGGCACATGCCCTCTCTGTGGTATTGTCATGTGTGGTCAAGGGGCACTTGCCCTCTCTGTGGTACTGTCATGTGTGGGGTAGGGGCACATGCCCTCTCTGTGGTACTGTCATGTGTGGGCTAGGGGCACATACCCTCCCTGTGGTACTGTCATGTGTGGGCTAGGGGCACATGCCCTCTCTGTAGTACTGTCATGTGTGGGCTAGGGGCACATGCCCTCTCTGTGGTACTGTCACGTGTGGGCTAGGGGCACATGCCCTCTCTGTGGTACTGTCACGTGTGGGCTAGGGGTACATGCCCTCTCTGTGGTACTCTCATGTGTGGGCTAGGGGCACATGGCCTCTCTGTGGTACTGTCATGTGTGGGCTGGGGGCACATGCCCTCTCTTTGGTACTGTCATGTGTGGGCTAGGGGCACATGGCCTCTCTGTGGTACTGTCATGTGTGGGCTAGGGGCACATGGCCTCTCTGTGGTACTGTCACGTGTGGGCTAGGGGCACATACCCTCCCTGTGGTACTCTCATGTGTGGGCTAGGGGCACATACCCTCCCTGTGGTACTCTCATGTGTGGGCTAGGGGCACATACCCTCCCTGTGGTACTGTCATGCGTGGGCTAGGGGCACATGCCCTCTCTGTGGTACTGTCATGTGTGGGCTAGGGGCACTTGCCCTCTCTGTGGTACTGTCATGTGTGGGCTAGGGGCACTTGCCCTCTCTGTGGTACTGTCATGTGTGGGCTAGGGGCACATGGCCTCTCTGTGGTACTGTCATGTGTGGGCTAGGGGCACATGGCCTCTCTGTGGTACTGTCATGTGTGGGCTAGGGGCACATACCCTCTCTGTGGTACTGTCATGTGTGGGCTAGGGGCACATACCCTCTGTGGTACTCTCATGTGTGGGCTAGGGGCACATACCCTCTCTGTGGTACTGTCATGTGTGGGCTAGGGGCACATGCCCTCTCTGTGGTACTGTCATGTGTGGGCTAGGGGCACATACCCTCTCTGTGGTACTGTCATGTGTGGGCTAGGGGCACATACCCTCTGTGGTACTCTCATGTGTGGGCTAGGGGCACATGCCCTCTCTGTGGTACTGTCATGTGTGGGCTAGGGGCACATGGCCTCTCAGTGGTACTGTCATGTGTGGGCTAGGGGCACATACCCTCTCTGTGGTACTGTCATGTGTGGGCTAGGGACACATACCCTCTGTGGTACTCTCATGTGTGGGCTAGGGGCACATACCCTCTCTGTGGTACTCTCATGTTTGGGCTAGGGGTATATGCCCTCTCTGTGGTACTGTCATGTGTGGGCTAGGTGCACATGCCATCTCTGTGGTACTGTCATGTGTGGGCTAGGGGCACATTCCCTCTCTGTGGTATTGTCATGTGTGGTCAAGGGGCACTTGCCCTCTCTGTGGTACTGTCATGTGTGGGGTAGGGGCACATTCCCTCTCTGTGGTACTGTCATGTGTGGGCTAGGGGCATATGCCCTCTCTGTGGTACTGTCATGTGTGGGCTAGGGGCACATGCCCTCTCTGTGGTACTGTCATGTGTGGGCTAGGGGCACTTGCCCTCTCTGTGGTACTGTCATGTGTGGGCTAGGGGCACATGCCCTCTCTGTGGTACTGTCATGTGTGGGCTAGGGGCACATGCCCTCTCTGTGGTACTGTCATGTGTGGGCTAGGGGCACATACTCTCCCTGTGGTACTGTCACGTGTGGGCTAGGGGCACATGCCCTCCCTGTGGTACGGTCACGTGTGGGCTAGGGGCACATACCCTCCATGTGGTACTGTCACATGTGGGCTAGGGGCACATACCCACCCTGTGGTTCTGTCACGTGTGGGCTAGGGACACATGCCCTCTCTGTGGTACTCTCATGTGTAGGCTAGGGGCACATACCCTCCCTGTGGTACTGTCATGTGTGGACTAGGGGCACATACCCCCCCTGTGGTACTGTCATGTGTGGGCTAAGGGCACATGGCCTCCCTGTGGTACTGTCATGTGTGGGCTAGGGGCACATACTTTCCCTGTGGTACTGTCATGTGTGGGCTAGGGGCACATGCCCTCTCTGTGGTACTGTCACATATGGGCTAGGGGCACATGCCCTCTCTGTGGTACTGTCACGTGTGGGCTAGGGGTACATGCCCTCTCTGTGGTACTGTCATGTGTGGGCTGGGGGCACATGCCCTCTCTGTGGTACTGTCATGTGTGGGCTAGGGGCACATGTCCTCTCTGTGGTACTGTCATGTGTGGGCTAGGGGCACATGACCTCTCTGTGGTACAGTCACGTGTGGGCTAGGGGCACATACCCTCCCTGTGGTACTCTCATGTGTAGGCTAGGGGCACATACCCTCCCTGTGGTACTCTCATGTGTGGGCTAGGGGCACATACCCTCCCTGTGGTACTGTCATGTGTGGGCTAGGGGCACATGCCCTCTCTGTGGTACTGTCATGTGTGGGCTAGGGGCACATGCCCTCTCTGTGTTACGGTCACGTGTGGGCTAGGGGCACATGCCCTCTCTGTGGTACTGTCAAGTGTGGGCTAGGGGTACATGCCCTCTCTGTGGTACTCTCATGTGTGGGCTAGGGGCACATGGCCTCTCTGTGGTACTGTCATGTGTGGGCTGGGGGCACATGCCCTCACTGTGGTACTGTCATGTGTGGGCTAGGGGCACATGGCCTCTCTGTGGTACTGTCATGTGTGGGCTAGGGGCACATGGCCTCTCTGTGGTACTGTCACGTGTGGGCTAGGGGCACATACCCTCCCTGTGGTACTCTCATGTGTGGGCTAGGGGCACATACCCTCCCTGTGGTACTCTCATGTGTGGGCTAGGGGCACATACCCTCCCTGTGGTACTGTCATGTGTGGGCTAGGGGCACATGCCCTCTCTGTGGTACTGTCATGTGTGGGCTAGGGGCACTTGCCCTCTCTGTGGTACTGTCATGTGTGGGCTAGGGGCACTTGCCCTCTCTGTGGTACTGTCATGTGTGGGCTAGGGGCACATGGCCTCTCTATGGTACTGTCATGTGTGGGCTAGGGGCACATGGCCTCTCTGTGGTACTGTCATGTGTGGGCTAGGGGCACATACCCTCTCTGTGGTACAGTCATGTGTGGGCTAGGGGCACATACCCTCTGTGGTACTCTCATGTGTGGGCTAGGGGCACATACCCTCTCTGTGGTACTGTCATGTGTGGGCTAGGGGCACATGGCCTCTCTGTGGTACTGTCATGTGTGGGCTAGGGGCACATACCCTCTGTGGTACTCTCATGTGTGGGCTAGGGGCACATGCCCTCTCTGTGGTACTGTCATGTGTGGGCTAGGGGCACATGGCCTCTCTGTGGTACTGTCATGTGTGGGCTAGGGGCACATACCCTCTCTGTGGTACTGTCATGTGTGGGCTAGGGGCACATACCCTCTGTGGTACTCTCATGTGTGGGCTAGGGGCACATACCCTCTCTGTGGTACTCTCATGTTTGGGCTAGGGGTATATGCCCTCTCTGTGGTACTGTCATGTGTGGGCTAGGGGCACATGCCCTCTCTGTGGTACTGTCATGTGTGGGCTAGGGGCACATGCCCTCTCTGTGGTATTGTCATGTGTGGTCAAGGGGCACTTGCCCTCTCTGTGGTACTGTCATGTGTGGGGTAGGGGCACATGCCCTCTCTGTGGTACTGTCATGTGTGGGCTAGGGGCACATACCCTCCCTGTGGTACTGTCATGTGTGGGCTAGGGGCACATGCCCTCTCTGTAGTACTGTCATGTGTGGGCTAGGGGCACATGCCCTCTCTGTGGTACTGTCACGTGTGGGCTAGGGGCACATGCCCTCTCTGTGGTACTGTCACGTGTGGGCTAGGGGTACATGCCCTCTCTGTGGTACTCTCATGTGTGGGCTAGGGGCACATGGCCTCTCTGTGGTACTGTCATGTGTGGGCTGGGGGCACATGCCCTCTCTTTGGTACTGTCATGTGTGGGCTAGGGGCACATGGCCTCTCTGTGGTACTGTCATGTGTGGGCTAGGGGCACATGGCCTCTCTGTGGTACTGTCACGTGTGGGCTAGGGGCACATACCCTCCCTGTGGTACTCTCATGTGTGGGCTAGGGGCACATACCCTCCCTGTGGTACTCTCATGTGTGGGCTAGGGGCACATACCCTCCCTGTGGTACTGTCATGCGTGGGCTAGGGGCACATGCCCTCTCTGTGGTACTGTCATGTGTGGGCTAGGGGCACTTGCCCTCTCTGTGGTACTGTCATGTGTGGGCTAGGGGCACTTGCCCTCTCTGTGGTACTGTCATGTGTGGGCTAGGGGCACATGGCCTCTCTATGGTACTGTCATGTGTGGGCTAGGGGCACATGGCCTCTCTGTGGTACTGTCATGTGTGGGCTAGGGGCACATACCCTCTCTGTGGTACTGTCATGTGTGGGCTAGGGGCACATACCCTCTGTGGTACTCTCATGTGTGGGCTAGGGGCACATACCCTCTCTGTGGTACTGTCATGTGTGGGCTAGGGGCACATGGCCTCTCTGTGGTACTGTCATGTGTGGGCTAGGGGCACATACCCTCTCTGTGGTACTGTCATGTGTGGGCTAGGGGCACATACCCTCTGTGGTACTCTCATGTGTGGGCTAGGGGCACATGCCCTCTCTGTGGTACTGTCATGTGTGGGCTAGGGGCACATGGCCTCTCAGTGGTACTGTCATGTGTGGGCTAGGGGCACATACCCTCTCTGTGGTACTGTCATGTGTGGGCTAGGGACACATACCCTCTGTGGTACTCTCATGTGTGGGCTAGGGGCACATACCCTCTCTGTGGTACTCTCATGTTTGGGCTAGGGGTATATGCCCTCTCTGTGGTACTGTCATGTGTGGGCTAGGTGCACATGCCATCTCTGTGGTACTGTCATGTGTGGGCTAGGGGCACATTCCCTCTCTGTGGTATTGTCATGTGTGGTCAAGGGGCACTTGCCCTCTCTGTGGTACTGTCATGTGTGGGGTAGGGGCACATTCCCTCTCTGTGGTACTGTCATGTGTGGGCTAGGGGCACATGCCCTCTCTGTGGTACTGTCATGTGTGGGCTAGGGGCACATGCCCTCTCTGTGGTACTGTCATGTGTGGGCTAGGGGCACTTGCCCTCTCTGTGGTACTGTCATGTGTGGGCTAGGGGCACATGCCCTCTCTGTGGTACTGTCATGTGTGGGCTAGGGGCACATGCCCTCTCTGTGGTACTGTCATGTGTGGGCTAGGGGCACATACCCTCCCTGTGGTACTGTCACGTGTGGGCTAGGGGCACATGCCCTCCCTGTGGTACGGTCACGTGTGGGCTAGGGGCACATACCCTCCATGTGGTACTGTCACATGTGGGCTAGGGGCACATACCCACCCTGTGGTTCTGTCACGTGTGGGGTAGGGACACATGCCCTCTCTGTGGTACTCTCATGTGTAGGCTAGGGGCACATACCCTCCCTGTGATACTGTCATGTGTAGGCTAGGGGCACATACCTTCCCTGTGGTACGGTCATGTGTGGGCTAGGGGCACATGGCCTCCCTGTGGTACTGTCACGTGTGGGCTAGGGGCACATGCCCTCTCTGTGGTACTCTCATGTGTGGGCTAGGGGCACATGGCCTCCCTGTGGTACTGTCACGTGTGGGCTAGGTGCACATACCCTCCCTGTGGTACTGTCATGTGTGGGCTAGGGGCACATGCCCTCTCTGTGGTACTGTCACGTGTGGGCTAGGGCACATACTCTCCCTGTGGTACTGTCACGTGTGGGCTAGGGGCACGTACTCTCCCTGTGGTAGTGTCACGTGTGGGCTAGGGGCACATACTCTCCCTGTGGTACTGTCATGTGTGGGCTAGGGGCACATACCCTCTCTGTGGTACTGTCATGTGTGGGCTAGGGGCACATACCCTCTGTGGTACTCTCATGTGTGGGCTAGGGGCACATACCCTCTCTGTGGTACTGTCATGTGTGGGCTAGGGGCACATGGCCTCTCTGTGGTACTGTCATGTGTGGGCTAGGGGCACATACCCTCTTTGTGGTACTGTCATGTGTGGGCTAGGGGCACATACCCTCTGTGGTACTCTCATGTGTGGGCTAGGGGCACATGCCCTCTCTGTGGTACTGTCATGTGTGGGCTAGGGGCACATGGCCTCTCAGTGGTACTGTCATGTGTGGGCTAGGGGCACATACCCTCTCTGTGGTACTGTCATGTGTGGGCTAGGGACACATACCCTCTGTGGTACTCTCATGTGTGGGCTAGGGGCACATACCCTCTCTGTGGTACTCTCATGTTTGGGCTAGGGGTATATGCCCTCTCTGTGGTACTGTCATGTGTGGGCTAGGTGCACATGCCATCTCTGTGGTACTGTCATGTGTGGGCTAGGGGCACATTCCCTCTCTGTGGTATTGTCATGTGTGGTCAAGGGGCACTTGCCCTCTCTGTGGTACTGTCATGTGTGGGGTAGGGGCACATTCCCTCTCTGTGGTACTGTCATGTGTGGGCTAGGGGCACATGCCCTCTCTGTGGTACTGTCATGTGTGGGCTAGGGGCACATGCCCTCTCTGTGGTACTGTCATGTGTGGGCTAGGGGCACTTGCCCTCTCTGTGGTACTGTCATGTGTGGGCTAGGGGCACATGCCCTCTCTGTGGTACTGTCATGTGTGGGCTAGGGGCACATGCCCTCTCTGTGGTACTGTCATGTGTGGGCTAGGGGCACATACTCTCCCTGTGGTACTGTCACGTGTGGGCTAGGGGCACATGCCCTCCCTGTGGTACGGTCACGTGTGGGCTAGGGGCACATACCCTCCATGTGGTACTGTCACATGTGGGCTAGGGGCACATACCCACCCTGTGGTTCTGTCACGTGTGGGGTAGGGACACATGCCCTCTCTGTGGTACTCTCATGTGTAGGCTAGGGGCACATACCCTCCCTGTGATACTGTCATGTGTAGGCTAGGGGCACATACCTTCCCTGTGGTACGGTCATGTGTGGGCTAGGGGCACATGGCCTCCCTGTGGTACTGTCACGTGTGGGCTAGGGGCACATGCCCTCTCTGTGGTACTCTCATGTGTGGGCTAGGGGCACATGGCCTCCCTGTGGTACTGTCACGTGTGGGCTAGGGGCACATACCCTCCCTGTGGTACTGTCATGTGTGGGCTAGGGGCACATGCCCTCTCTGTGGTACTGTCACGTGTGGGCTAGGGCACATACTCTCCCTGTGGTACTGTCACGTGTGGGCTAGGGGCACGTACTCTCCCTGTGGTAGTGTCACGTGTGGGCTAGGGGCACATACTCTCCCTGTGGTACTGTCATGTATGGACTAGGGGCACATACCCTCCCTGTGGTATGTCATGTGTGGGCTAGGGGCACATGCCCTCTCTGTGGTACTGTCACGTGTGGGCTAGGGGTACATGCCATCTCTGTGGTACTCTCATGTGTGGGCTAGGGGCACATGGCCTCTCTGTGGTACTGTCATGTATGGGCTAGGGGCACATGGCCTCTCTGTGGTACTGTCATGTGTGGGCTAGGGGCACATGGCCTCTCTGTGGTACTGTCATGTGTGGGCTAGGGGCACATGGCCTCTCTGTGGTACTATCACGTGTGGGCTAGGGGCACATACCCTCCTTGTGGTACTCTCATGTGTGGGCTAGGGGCACATACCCTCCCTGTGGTACTCTCATGTGTGGGCTAGGGGCACATACCCTCCCTGTGGTACTGTCATGTGTGGGCTAGGGGCACATGCCCTCTCTGTGGTACTGTCATGTGTGGGCTAGGGGCACTTGCCCTCTCTGTGGTACTGTCATGTGTGGGCTAGGGGCACATGCCCTCTCTGTGGTACTGTCATGTGTGGGCTAGGGGCACTTGCCCTCCCTGTGGTACTGTCATGTGTGGGCTAGGGGCACATGGCCTCTCTGTGGTACTGTCATGTGTGGGCTAGGGGCACATGCCCTCTCTGTGGTACTGTCATGTGTGGGCTAGGGGCACATGGCCTCTCTGTGGTACTGTCATGTGTGGGCTAGGGGCACATACCCTCTCTGTGGTACTGTCATGTGTGGGCTAGGGGCACATACCCTCTGTGGTACTCTCATGTGTAGGCTAGGGGCGCATGCCCTCTCTGTGGTACTCTCATATGTGGGCTAGGGGCACATGCCCTCTCTGTGGTACTGTCATGTGTGGGTTAGGGGCACATGCCCTCTCTGTGGTACTGTCATGTGTGGGCTAGGGGCACATGCCCTCTCTGTGGTACTGTCATGTGTGGGCTATGGGCACATGCCCTCTCTGTGGTACTGTCATGTGTGGGCTAGGGGCACATGCCCTCTCTGTGGTACTGTCATGTGTGGGCTAGGGGCACATGGCCTCTCTGTGGTACTGTCATGTGTGGGATAGGGGCACATGGCCTCTCTGTGGTACTATCATGTTTGGGCTAGAGGCACATACCCTCCCTGTGGTACTCTCATGTGTGGGCTAGGGGCACATACCCTCCCTGTGGTACTCTCATGTGTGGGCTAGGGGCACATACCCTCCCTGTGGTACTGTCATGTGTGGGCTAGGGGCACATGCCCTCTCTGTGGTACTGTCATGTGTGGGCTAGGGGCACATACCCTCCCTGTGGTACTGTCATGTGTGGGCTAGGGGCACTTGCCCTCTCTGTGGTACTGTCATGTGTGGGCTAGGGGCACATGCCCTCTCTGTGGTACTGTCATGTGTGGGCTAGGGGCACTTGCCCTCTCTGTGGTACTGTCATGTGTGGGCTAGGGGCACATGGCCTCTCTGTGGTACTGTCATGTGTGGGCTAGGGGCACATGCCCTCTCTGTGGTACTGTCATGTGTGGGCTAGGGGCACATTGCCTCTGTGTGGTACTGTCATGTGTGGGCTAGGGGCACATACCCTCTCTGTGGTACTGTCATGTGTTGGCTAGGGGCACATACCCTCTGTGGTACTCTCATGTGTGGGCTAGGGGCACATACCCTCTCTGTGGTACTCTCATGTGTGGGCTAGGGGCACATGCCCCCTCTGTGGTACTGTCATATGTGGGCTAGGGGCACATGGCCTCCCTGTGGTACTGTCACGTGTGGGCTAGGGGCACATGCCCTCTCTGTGGTACTCTCATGTGTGGGCTAGGGGCACATGGCCTCCCTGTGGTACTGTCACGTATGGGCTAGGGGCACATACCCTCCCTGTGGTACTGTCATGTGTGGGCTAGGGGCACATGCCCTCTCTGTGGTACTGTCACGTGTGGGCTAGGGCACATACTCTCCCTGTGGTACTGTCACGTGTGGGCTAAGGGCACATACTCTCCCTGTGGTACTGTCACGTGTGGGCTAGGGGCACATACTCTCCCTGTGGTACTGTCATGTGTGGACTAGGGGCACATACCCTCCCTGTGGTATGTCATGTGTGGGCTAAGGGCACATGGCCTCCCTGTGGTACTGTCATGTGTGGGCTAGGGGCACATACTTTCCCTGTGGTACTCTCATGTGTGGGCTAGGGGCACATGCCCTCTCTGTGGTACTGTCATGTGTGGGCTAGGGGCACATGCCCTCTCTGTGGTACTGTCACGTGTGGGTTAGGGGCACATGCCCTCTCTGTGGTACTGTCACGTGTGGGCTAGGGGTACATGCCATCTCTGTGGTACTCTCATGTGTGGGCTAGGGGCACAAGGCCTCTCTGTGGTACTGTCATGTGTGGGCTAGGGGCACATGGCCTCTCTGTGGTACTGTCATGTGTGGGCTAGGGGCACATGTCCTCTCTGCGGTACTGTCATGTGTGGGCTAGGGGCACATGGCCTCTCTGTGGTACTGTCACGTGTGGGCTAGGGGCACATACCCTCCTTGTGGTACTGTCATGTGTGGGCTAGGGGCACATGCCCTCTCTGTAGTACTGTCATGTGTGGGCTAGGGGCACTTGGCCTCTCTGTGGTACTATCATGTGTGGGCTAGGGGCACATGGCCTCTCTGTGGTACTGTCACGTGTGGGCTAGGGGCACATACCCTCCCTGTGGTACTCTCATGTGTGGGCTAGGGGCACATACCCTCCCTGTGGTACTGTCACGTGTGGGCTAGGGGCACTTGCCCTCTCTGTGGTACTCTCATGTTTGGGCTAGGGGCACATGCCCTCTCTGTGGTACTGTCATGTGTGGGCTAGGGGCACTTGCCCTCTCTGTGGTACTGTCATGTGTGGGCTAGGGGCACATGCCCTCTCTGTGGTACTGTCATGTGTGGGCTAGGGGCACATGCCCTCTCTGTGGTACTGTCATGTGTGGGCTAGGGGCACATGGCCTCTGTGTGGTACTGTCATGTGTGGGCTAGGGGCACATACCCTCTCTGTGGTACTGTCATGTGTGGGCTAGGGGCACATACCCTCTGTGGTACTCTCATGTGTGGGCTAGGGGCACATACCCTCTCTGTGGTACTCTCATGTGTGGGCTAGGGGCACATGCCCCCTCTGTGGTACTGTCATGTGTGGGCTAGGGGCACATGCCCTCTCTGTGGTACTGTCATGTGTGGGCTAGGGGCACATGCCCTCTCTGTGGTACTGTCACGTGTGGGCTAGGGGCACTTGCCCTCTCTGTGGTACTCTCATGTGTGGGCTAGGGGCACATGCCCTCTCTGTGGTACTGTCATGTGTGGGCTAGGGGCACTTGCCCTCTCTGTGGTACTGTCATGTGTGGGCTAGGGGCACATGCCCTCTCTGTGGTACTGTCATGTGTGGGCTAGGGGCACATGCCCTCTCTGTGGTACTGTCATGTGTGGGCTAGGGGCACATGGCCTCTGTGTGGTACTGTCATGTGTGGGCTAGGGGCACATACCCTCTCTGTGGTACTGTCATGTGTGGGCTAGGGGCACATACCCTCTGTGGTACTCTCATGTGTGGGCTAGGGGCACATACCCTCTCTGTGGTACTCTCATGTGTGGGCTAGGGGCACATGCCCCCTCTGTGGTACTGTCATGTGTGGGCTAGGGGCACATGCCCTCTCTGTGGTACTGTCATGTGTGGGCTAGGGGCACATGCCCTCTCTGTGGTACTGTCATGTGTGGGCTAGGGGCACTTGCCCTCTCTGTGGTACTGTCATGTGTGGGCTATGGGCACATGCCCTCTCTGTGGTACTGTCATGTGTGGGCTAGGGGCAAAAGGCCTCTCTGTGGTACTGTCATGTGTGGGCTAGGGGCACGTGCCCTCTCTGTGGCACTGTCATGTGTGGGCTAGGGGCACATACTCTCCCTGTGGTACTGTCACGTGTGGGCTAGGGGCACATGCCCTCTCTGTGGTACTGTTGTGTGGGCTAGGGGCACATACTCTCCCTGTGGTACTGTCACGTGTGGGCTAGGGGCACATGCCCTCTCTGTGGTACTGTCATGTGTGGGCTAGGGGCACATGCCCTCTCTGTGGTACGTCACGTGTGGGCTAGGGGCACATGGCCTCTCTGTGGTAGTGTCACGTGTGGGCTAGGGGCACATGGCCTCTCTGTGGTACGTCACGTGTGGGCTAGGGGCACATGGCCTCTCTGTGGTACTGTCATGTGTGGGCTAGGGGCACATGGCCTCTCTGTGGTACGTCACGTGTGGGCTACGGGCACATGCCCTCTCTGTGGTACTGTCACGTGTGGGCTAGGGGCACATGCCCTCTCTGTGGTACTGTCATGTGTGGGCTAGGGGCACATGGCCTCTCTGTGGTACGTCACGTGTGGGCTAGGGGCACATGGCCTCTCTGTGGTACTGTCATGTGTGGGCTAGGGGCACATGGCCTCTCTGTGGTACGTCACGTGTGGGCTAGGGGCACATGGCCTCTTTGTGGTACGTCACGTGTGGGCTAGGGGCACATGCCCTCTCTGTGGTACTGTCACGTGTGGGCTAGGGGCACATGCCCTCTCTGTGGTACTGTCACGTGTGGGCTAGGGGCACATGCCCTCTCTGTGGTACTGTCACGTGTGGGCTAGGGGCACATGCCCTCTCTGTGGTACTGTCACGTGTGGGGTAGGGGCACATGCCCTCTCTGTGGTACTGTCACGTGTGGGCTAGGGGCACATGCCCTCTCTGTGGTACTGTCATGTGTGGGCTAGGGGCACATGCCCTCTCTGTGGTACTGTCATGTGTGGGCTAGGGGCACATGCCCTCTCTGTGGTACTGTCATGTGTGGGCTAGGGGCACATGGCCTCTCTGTGGTACGTCACGTGTGGGCTACGGGCACATGCCCTCTCTGTGGTACTGTCACGTGTGGGCTAGGGGCACATGCCCTCTCTGTGGTACTGTCATGTGTGGGCTAGGGGCACATGGCCTCTCTGTGGTACGTCACGTGTGGGCTAGGGGCACATGCCCTCTCTGTGGTACTGTCATGTGTGGGCTAGGGGCACATGGCCTCTTTGTGGTACGTCACGTGTGGGCTAGGGGCACATGCCCTCTCTGTGGTACTGTCATGTGTGGGCTAGGGGCACATGCCCTCTCTGTGGTACTGTCACGTGTGGGCTAGGGGCACATGCCCTCTCTGTGGTACTGTCACGTGTGGGCTAGGGGCACATGCCCTCTCTGTGGTACTGTCACGTGTGGGCTAGGGGCACATGCCCTCTCTGTGGTACTGTCACGTGTGGGGTAGGGGCACATGCCCTCTCTGTGGTACTGTCACGTGTGGGCTAGGGGCACATGCCCTCTCTGTGGTACTGTCATGTGTGGGCTAGGGGCACATGCCCTCTCTGTGGTACTGTCATGTGTGGGTTAGGGGCACATGCCCTCTCTGTGGTACTGTCATGTGTGGGCTAGGGGCACATACTCTCCCTGTGGTACTGTCATGTGTGGGCTAGGGGCACATGCCCTCTCTGTGGTACTGTCACGTGTGGGCTAGGGGCACATGCCCTCTCTGTGGTACTGTCACGTGTGGGCTAGGGGCACATGCCCTCTCTGTGGTACTGTCACGTGTGGGCTAGGGGCACATGCCCTCTCTGTGGTACTGTCACGTGTGGGGTAGGGGCACATGCCCTCTCTGTGGTACTGTCACGTGTGGGCTAGGGGCACATGCCCTCTCTGTGGTACTGTCATGTGTGGGTTAGGGGCACATGCCCTCTCTGTGGTACTGTCATGTGTGGGCTAGGGGCACATGCCCTCTCTGTGGTACTGTCATGTGTGGGCTAGGGGCACATGGCCTCTCTGTGGTACGTCACGTGTGGGCTACGGGCACATGCCCTCTCTGTGGTACTGTCACGTGTGGGCTAGGGGCACATGCCCTCTCTGTGGTACTGTCATGTGTGGGCTAGGGGCACATGGCCTCTCTGTGGTACGTCACGTGTGGGCTAGGGGCACATGGCCTCTCTGTGGTACTGTCATGTGTGGGCTAGGGGCACATGGCCTCTTTGTGGTACGTCACGTGTGGGCTAGGGGCACATGCCCTCTCTGTGGTACTGTCATGTGTGGGCTAGGGGCACATGCCCTCTCTGTGGTACTGTCACGTGTGGGCTAGGGGCACATGCCCTCTCTGTGGTACTGTCACGTGTGGGCTAGGGGCACATGCCCTCTCTGTGGTACTGTCACGTGTGGGCTAGGGGCACATGCCCTCTCTGTGGTACTGTCACGTGTGGGGTAGGGGCACATGCCCTCTCTGTGGTACTGTCACGTGTGGGCTAGGGGCACATGCCCTCTCTGTGGTACTGTCATGTGTGGGTTAGGGGCACATGCCCTCTCTGTGGTACTGTCATGTGTGGGCTAGGGGCACATGCCCTCTCTGTGGTACTGTCATGTGTGGGCTAGGGGCACATGGCCTCTCTGTGGTACGTCACGTGTGGGCTACGGGCACATGCCCTCTCTGTGGTACTGTCACGTGTGGGCTAGGGGCACATGCCCTCTCTGTGGTACTGTCATGTGTGGGCTAGGGGCACATGGCCTCTCTGTGGTACGTCACGTGTGGGCTAGGGGCACATGGCCTCTCTGTGGTACTGTCATGTGTGGGCTAGGGGCACATGGCCTCTTTGTGGTACGTCACGTGTGGGCTAGGGGCACATGCCCTCTCTGTGGTACTGTCATGTGTGGGCTAGGGGCACATGCCCTCTCTGTGGTACTGTCACGTGTGGGCTAGGGGCACATGCCCTCTCTGTGGTACTGTCACGTGTGGGCTAGGGGCACATGCCCTCTCTGTGGTACTGTCACGTGTGGGCTAGGGGCACATGCCCTCTCTGTGGTACTGTCACGTGTGGGGTAGGGGCACATGCCCTCTCTGTGGTACTGTCACGTGTGGGCTAGGGGCACATGCCCTCTCTGTGGTACTGTCATGTGTGGGCTAGGGGCACATGCCCTCTCTGTGGTACTGTCATGTGTGGGTTAGGGGCACATGCCCTCTCTGTGGTACTGTCATGTGTGGGCTAGGGGCACATGCCCTCTCTGTGGTACTGTCATGTGTGGGCTAGGGGCACATACTCTCCCTGTGGTACTGTCATGTGTGGGCTAGGGGCACATGCCCTCTCTGTGGTACTGTCATGTGTGGGCTAGGGGCACATGCCCTCTCTGTGGTACTGTCATGTGTGGGCTAGGGGCACATGCTCTCTCTGTGGTACTGTCATGTGTGGGCTAGGGGCACATGCCCTCTCTGTGGTACTGTCATGTGTGGGCTAGGGGCACATGCCCTCTCTGTGGTACTGTCATGTGTGGGTTAGGGGCACATGCCCTCTCTGTGGTACTGTCATGTGTGGGCTAGGGGCACATGCCCTCTCTGTGGTACTGTCATGTGTGGGCTAGGGGCACATACTCTCCCTGTGGTACTGTCATGTGTGGGCTAGGGGCACATGCCCTCTCTGTGGTACTGTCATGTGTGGGTTAGGGGCACATGCCCTCTCTGTGGTACTGTCATGTGTGGGCTAGGGGCACATGCCCTCTCTGTGGTACTGTCATGTGTGGGCTAGGGGCACATACTCTCCCTGTGGTACTGTCATGTGTGGGCTAGGGGCACATGCCCTCTCTGTGGTACTGTCATGTGTGGGCTAGGGGCACATGCCCTCCTTGCGGAATTGTTAAGTGAGACAGGTGTCACAGGACGAGCTGAGCAGCTTCAGGGAATTGAGACCACTGTGTGCCCATAACAGTAGGCAGAGTCGCTAAGCAGAGCGTTTGCACCACACAAACCATGTCCCTCACTCTCACACAGAGAAGAATCTGTATAATAACGCGTACAGGCTGAGCCGTCTTTATATAGACTGCCCTCAGGTCACGTGTCAGTCTCTCCGCACGCCTCTCCTCAAAACCTGCTGGGTCACGTGATCATCACACAGCCTATTTTTCCCCAATTGGTCACTTCTAGCTCTTCACACTGGTCCCTTCCTTATTAACCAATCAGCAATTAGTTGCTGTGCTGTCCACTGTGGCTCTACCAATCAGAGGCGGCGCACCTGACAGGCTGTCAATCAGCTGTGCTTTCCTCTCAGTGTGTTCGCTGACAGCGGCCGCCTCGGATGCGGGGTCCTGGGGGTCCTGCCCTGAGCCTAACCGGGGCACACGGGGGCACCGACAGAGGGGAGCGCACGCAGCAGGCGGCTGTGTACTGGGACTTTCCGTGGACCCTACGAGAGGTGAGAGCCAAAGTAATGGCAGGGCAGCTAGTGAAGCTATTGTGTCACTTTCCGGTCACACTGAGGGTCATTAGTGTCACTTATATGTGATCAGTGAGGCTATTGTGTCCCCCAGTCATACAGAGGGTCATTAGTGTCACTTATATGTGATCAGTGAGGCTATTGTGTCCCCCAGTCACACAGAGGGTCAGTAGTGTCACTTATATGTGATCAGTGAGGCTATTGTGTCCCCCAGTCACACAGAGGGTCAGTAGTGTCACTTATATGTGATCAGTGAGGCTGTTGTGTCACTTCCCGGTCACACTGAGGGTCATTAGTGTCACTTATATGTGATCAGTGAGGCTATTGTGTCCCCCAGTCACACAGAGGGTCAGAAGTGTCACTTATATGTGATCAGTGAGGCTATTGAGTCACTTCCCGGTCACACCGAGGGTCATTAGTGTCACTTATATGTGTTTAGTGACTAGTGTCACTTATATGTGATTAGTGAGGCTATTGTGTAACTTCCCTGTCACACAGAGGGTCAGTAGTGTCACTTATATGTGATCAGTGAGGCTATTGTGTCCCCCAGTCACACAGAGGGTCAGTAGTGTCACTTATATGTGATCAGTGAGGCTATTGTGTCCCCCAGTCACACAGAGGGTCAGTAGTGTCACTTATATGTGATCAGTGAGGCTATTGTGTCACTTCCCGGTCACACTGAGGGTCATTAGTGTCACTTATATGTGATCAGTGAGGCTATTGTGTCCCCCAGTCACACAGAGGGTCAGAAGTGTCACTTATATGTGATCAGTGAGGCTATTGAGTCACTTCCCGGTCACACCGAGGGTCATTAGTGTCACTTATATGTGTTTAGTGACTAGTGTCACTTATATGTGATTAGTGAGGCTATTGTGTCACTTCCCGGTCACACAGAGGGTCAGAAGTGTCACTTATATGTGATCAGTGAGGCTATTGTGTCCCCCAGTCACACAGAGGGTCAGTAGTGTCACTTATATGTGATCAGTGAGGCTATTGTGTCCCCCAGTCACACAGAGGGTCAGTAGTGTCACTTATGTGATCAGTGAGGCTATTGTGTCACTTCCCGGTCACACTGAGGGTCATTAGTGTCACTTATATGTGATCAGTGAGGCTATTGTGTCCCCCAGTCACACAGAGGGTCAGAAGTGTCACTTATATGTGATCAGTGAGGCTATTGAGTGACTTCCCGGTCACACCGAGGGTCATTAGTGTCACTTATATGTGATTAGTGACTAGTGTCACTTATATGTGATCAGTGAGGCTATTTTGTCACTTCCCAGTCACGCAGAGGGTCAGAAGTGTCACTTATATGTGATCAGTGAGGCTATTGTGTCACTTCCCGGTCACACAGAGGGTCAGAAGTGTCACTTATATGTGATCAGTGAGGCTAGGGTCAGTAGTGTCACTTATATGTGATCAATGAGGCTATTGTGTCCCCCAGTCACACAGAGGGTCAGTAGTGTCACTTATATGTGATCAGTGAGGCTATTGTGTCCCCCCAGTCACACAGAGGGTCGGTAGTGTCACTTATATGTGATCAGTGAGGCTATTGTGTCCCCCAGTCACACAGAGGGTCGGAAGTGTCATTTATATGTGATCAGTGAGGCTATTGTGTCACTTCCCGGTCACACATAGGGTCAGTAGTGTCACTTATATGTGATCAGTGAGGCTACTGTGTCCCCCAGTCACACAGAGGGTCAGTAGTATCACTTATATGTGATCAGTGAGGCTATTGTGTCCCCCAGTCACACAGAGGGTCAGTAGTGTCACTTATATGTTATCAGTGAGGCTGTTGTGTCACTTACCGGTCACACAGAGGGTCAGTAGTGTCACTTATATGTGATCAGTGAGGCTATTGTGTCACGTCCTGGTCACACAGAGGGTCAGTAGTGTCACTTATGTGATCAGTGAGGCTATTATGTCACTTCCCGGTCACAAAGAGGGTCATTAGTGTCACTTATATGTGATCAGTGAGGCTATTGTGTCACTTCCCGGTCACACAGAGGGTCAGAAGTGTCACTTATATGTGATCAGTGAAGCTATTGTGTCACTTCCCGGTCACACATAGGGTCGGAAGTGTCACTTATATGTGATCAGTGAGGCTATTGTGTCACTTCCCGGTCACACATAGGGTCGGTAGTTTCACTTATATGTTATTAGTGAGGCTATTGTGTCACTTCCCGGTCACACATAGGGTCAGAAGGGTAACTTATATGTGATCAGTGAGGCTATTGTGTCACTTCCCGGACACACAGAGGGTCAGTAGTGTCACTTATATGTGATCAGTGACAGACATCCCAAGCTGCAAAAGCTCATTTCAGGGAGGTGGCTTCACCCGCTACTGTGCTGCCCCCCCCAGTTATATATTGGACACCTCAAAACAATAAATAAGATAGAGACTTATCATTAAAGTAGCTTCCCACTAAAGTCACATTAAAAAAAAAATAGCTTTATTGCACAACCACATACAACAAACCAATTTTTCAGTGATCGTACGCTTGTTGAATGCATAAATATTTTAGAATACAAAGTTTAATTACGTGATGTAAATAATAAGGTAGTATTTGTGTTTTATTTTATTAAAATCAGTGGGGGCTTTTTGGTTACTGATGCAGGCTTTAAGGGTTCTATAACGTCCCAGCAACTAAAGGCATTCCTTAAAAAAACGTTTCCGTATTTGGGCCACATTGGATCATGGTACTTGGAGCTTCAGGCAGATTGCATTCCATTTGCTGGCATCAGGAGTCGCTATTACAATCAGGTAGACTCCCTGAACTTCAGGGAGAGTTGGGATGTCTGCAGTGAGGCTATTGTGTCACTTCCCGGTCACACAGAGGGTCAGTAGTGTCACTTATATGTGATCAGTGAGGCTATTGTGTCACTTCCCGGTCACACAGAGGGTCAGTAGTGTCACTTATATGTGATCAGTGAGGCTATTGTGTCACTTCCCGGTCACACATAGGGTCAGTAGTGTCACTTATATGTGATCAGTGAGGCTATTGTGTCACTTCTTCCCGGTCACACACAGGGTCAGTAGTGTCACTTATATGTGATCAGTGAGGCTATTGTGTCACTTCCCGGTCACACATAGGGTCAGTAGTGTCACTTATATGTGATCAGTGAGGCTATTGTGTCACTTCCCGGTCACACAGAGGGTCAATAGTGTCACTTATATGTGATCAGTGAGGCTATTGTGTCGCCCGGTCACACAGAGGGTCAGAAGTGTCACTTATATGTCTTCAGTGAGGCTATTGTGTCCCCCAGTCACACAGAGGGTCGGTAGTTTCACTTATATGTGATCAGTGAGGCTATTGTGTCCCCCAGTCACACAGAGGGTCAGTAGTTTCACTTATATGTGATCAGTGAGGCTATTGTGTCCCCCAGTCATACAGAGGGTCGGTAGTTTCACTTATATGTGATCAGTGAGGCTATTGTGTCCCCCAGTCACTCAGAGGGTCAGTAGTGTCACTTATATGTGATCAGTGAGGCTATTGTGCCCCCAGTCACACAGAGGGTCAGTAGTGTCACTTATATGTGATCAGTGAGGCTATTGTGTCCCCCAGTCACACAGAGGGTCGGTAGTTTCACTTATATGTTATCAGTGAGGCTATTGTGTCACTTCCCGGTCACACAGAGGGTCGGAAGTGTCATTTATATGTGATCAGTGAGGCTGTTGTGTCACGTCCTGGTCACACAGAGGGTCAGTAGTGTCACTTATATGTGATCAGTGAGGCTATTGTGTCACTTCCCGGTCACACAGAGGGTCAGTAGTGTCACTTATATGTGATCAGTGAGGCTATTGTGTCCCCCAGTCACACAGAGGGTCAGTAGTGTCACTTATATGTGATCAGTGAGGCTATTGTGTCCCCCAGTCACACAGAGGGTCAGTAGTGTCACTAATATGTGATCAATGAAGCTATTGTGTCACTTCCCGGTCACACAGAGGGTCAATAGTGTCACTTATATGTGTTCAGTGAGGCTATTGTGTCCCTTCCCTGTTCACACAGAGGGTCAGAAGTGTCACTTATGTGATCAGTGAGGCTATTGTGTCACTTCCCGGTCACACAGAGGGTCAGAAGTGTCACTTATATGTGATCAGTGAGGCTATTGTGTCCCCTGGTCATACAGAGGGTCAGAAGTGTCACTTATATGTGATCAGTGAGGCTATTGTGTCCCCCAGTCACACAGAGGGTCAGAAGTGTCACTTATATGTGATCAGTGAGGCTATTGTGTCCCCCAGTCACACAGAGGGTCAGAAGTGTCACTTATATGTGATCAGTGAGGCTATTGTGTCCCCCAGTCACACAGAGGGTCAGTAGTTTCACTTATATGTGATCAGTGAGGCTATTGTGTTCCTTCCCCGGTCACACAGAGGGTCAATAGTTTCACTTATTTGTGATCAGTGAGGCTATTGTGTCCCCCAGTCATACAGAGGGTCGGTAGTTTCATTTATATGTGATCAGTGAGGCTATTGTGTCCCCCAGTCACTCAGAGGGTCAGTAGTGTCACTTATATGTGATCAGTGAGGCTATTGTGCCCCCAGTCACACAGAGGGTCAGTAGTGTCACTTATATGTGATCAGTGAGGTTATTGTGTCCCCCAGTCACACAGAGGGTCAGAAGTGTCACTTATATGTGATCAGTGAGGCTATTGTGTCCCACAGTCACACAGAGGGTCAGTAGTGTCACTTATATGTGATCAGTGAGGCTATTGTGTCCCCCGGTCACACAGAGGATCAGTAGTGTCACTTATATGTGATCAGTGAGGCTATTGTGTCCCCCAGTCACACAGAGGGTCTGTAGTGTCACTAATATGTGATCAATGAAGCTATTGTGTCACTTCCCGGTCACACAGAGGGTCAGTAGTTTCACTTATATGTGATCAGTGAAGCTATTGTGTCACTTCCCGGTCACACAGAGGGTCAATAGTGTCACTTATATGTGATCAGTGAGGCTATTGTGTCCCCCAGTCACACAGAGGGTCAGAAGTCTCACTTATATGTGATCAGTGAGGCTATTGTGTCACTTCCCGGTCACACAGAGGGTCGGTAGTGTCACTTATGTGATCAGTGAGGCTATTGTGTCCCCCAGTCACACAGAGGGTCAGTAGTGTCACTTATATGTGATCAGTGAGGCTATTGTGTCACTTCCCGGTCACACAGAGGGTCAGAAGTGTCACTTATATGTGATCAGTGAGGCTATTGTGTCCCCTGGTCATACAGAGGGTCAGAAGTGTCACTTATATGTGATCAGTGAGGCTATTGTGTCCCCCAGTCACACAGAGGGTCAGAAGTGTCACTTATATGTGATCAGTGAGGCTATTGTGTCACTTCCCGGTCACACAGAGGGTCGGAAGTGTCACTTATATGTGATCAGTGAGGCTATTGTGTCCCCCAGTCACACAGAGGGTCAGAAGTGTCACTTATATGTGATCAGTGAGGCTATTGTGTCCCCCAGTCACACAGAGGGTCAGAAGTGTCACTATATGTGATCAGCGAGGCTATTGTGTCACTTCCCGGTCACACAAAGGGCCAATAGTGTCACTTATATGTGATCAGTGAGGCTATTGTGTCCCCCAGTCACACAGAGGGTCAGAAGTGTCACTTATATGTGATCAGTGAGGCTATTGTGTCCCCCAGTCACACAGAGGGTCAGAAGTGTCACTATATGTGATCAGCGAGGCTATTGTGTCACTTCCCGGTCACACAGAGGGCCAATAGTGTCACTTATATGTGATCAGTGAGGCTATTGTGTCCCTTCCCCGGTCACACAGAGGGCTAATAGTGTCACTTATATGTGATCAGTGAGGCTTTTGTGTCCCTTGCCCGGTCACACAGAGGGTCAGAAGTGTCGCTAATATGTGATCAGTTAGGTTATTGTGTCCCTTCCTCAGTCACACAAAGGGTCAGAAGTGTCACTTATATGTGATCAGTGAGGCTATTGTATCACTTCCTCTGTCACACAGAGGGTCAGAAGTGTCACTTATATGTGATCAGTGAGGCTATTGTATCACTTCCTCTGTCACACAGAGGGTCAGAAGTGTCACTTATATGTGATCAGTGAGGCTATTGTATCACTTCCCGGTCACACAGAGGGTCAGAACTGTCACTTATATGTGATGAGTGAGGCTATTGTGTCACTTCCCAGTCACACAGAGGGTCAATAGTGTCACTTATATGTGTTCAGTGAGGCTTTGGTGCCCCTTCCCCGGTCACACAGTGTCAATAGTGTCACTTATATGTGATCAGTGAGGCTATTGTGTCCCCCAGTCACACACAGGGTCAGAAGGGTCACTTTTATGTGATTAGTGAGGCTATTGTGTCACTTTCCGGTCACACAGAGGGTCAATAGTGTCACTTATATGTGATCAGTTAGGTTATTGTGTAACTTCCTCGGTCACACAGAAGTTAGTAGTGTCACTTATATGTGATCAGTGAGGCTATGGTGTCCCTTCCTCGGTCACACCGAGGGTCAGAAGTGTCACTTATATGTGATCAGTGAAGCTATTGTGTCCCTTCTTCGGTCACACAGAGGGTCACTAGTGTCACTTATATGTGATCAGTGCGGCTCAGCTGGTCCTGGCACACAGTGTGTTTTATACACCTTGTTCTTTCATTACATACACTTTTTTTCATGGCTTTAGGTGACGTCCCAGTCATAACATGTAACACAACGTTAGAAAGGCAAATGTTATGTTGTATATTAAGTTGTGAGATTTATTACAATCAAGCAGTTACCACAAAAGTGACCGGTGACATGACAGCGCCCATTATTCAGTACAATAATCACCAAGAGCATCCGGTGACATGACAGAGCCCATCACTCAGTAATCACCCAGAGCGTTCAGTGACATGACTGCACCCATCACTCAGTAATCGCCCACAGCGTCTGGTGACATGACAGTACCCATCACTCAGTACAGTAATCACCCAGAGTGTCCGGTGATATGAGAGCACCCATCACTCAGAAATCACCCAGAGTGTCCGGTGACATGACAGTGCCCATCACTCAGTAATCACCCAGAGCGTCCGGTGACACTACAGCGCCCATCACTCAGTAATCATCTAGAGCATCCGGTGACATGAGAGCACCCATCACTCAGTAATCACCCAGTGAGTCCAGTGACATGACAGCACCCTTCACTCAGTAATCACCCAGAGCGTCCGTTGACATGACAGTACCCATCACTCAGTACAGTAATCACCCAGAGTGTCCGGTGATATGAGAGCACCCATCACTCAGTAATCACCCAGTGAGTCCAGTGACATGACAGCACCCTTCACTCAGTAATCACCCAGAGTGACCGGTGATATAACAGCGCCCATCACTCAGTACAGTAATCAACCAGAGCGCCCGGTGACATAACAGAGCCCATCACTCAGTAATAACCCAGTGAGTCCAGTGACATAAGAGCGCCCATCACTCAGTACAGTAATCACCCAGAGCGTCCGGTGACATGACAGCACCCATCACTCAGTAATCACCCAGAACGCCTGGTGACATGATAGCGCCCATCACTCAGTAATCACCCAGCACATCAGGTGACATGAGAGCACCCATCACTGAGCACAGTAATCACCCAGAGTGTCCGGTGACATGAGAGCACCCATCACTCAGTAATCACCCAGAGCGTCCGGTGACATGACAGTGCCTATCGCTCAGTAATCATCCAGAGCATCCGGTGACATGACAGTAATCATCTAGAGCATCCAGTGACATGAGAGCACCCATCACTCAGTAATCACCTAGAACATCCGGTGACATGACAGCGCCCTTCACTCAGTACAGTAATCACCCAGAGTTTCCGGTGACATAAGTGCGCCCATCACTCAGTAATCACCCAGAGCGTTCGGTGATATGACAACGCCCATCATTAAGTACAGTAATCAACCAGAGCGTCCGGTGACATGACAGTGTTCATCACTCAGTAATCACCCAGATCGTCTGGTGACATGACAGCACCCATCACGCAGTAATCACCCAGATCGTCTGGTGACATGACAGCACCCATCACTCAGTAATCACCCAGATCGTCTGGTGACATGACAGCACCCATCACTCAGTAATCACCCAGATCGTCTGGTGACATGACAGCACCCATCACTCAGTAATCACCCAGATCGTCTGGTGACATGACAGCACCCATCACTCAGTAATCACCCAGATCGTCTGGTGACATGACAGCACCCATCACTCAGTAATCACCCAGAACGCCCAGTGAAATGAGAGCGCCCATCACTCAGTAATCACCCAGCGCATCTGGTGATATGAGAGCGCCCATCACTGAGTACAGTAATCACCCAGAGCGTCCGGTAACATGACAGCGCCCATCACTCAGTACAGTAATCACCCAGAGCGTCCGTTGACATGAGAGCGCCCATCACTCAGTAATCACCCAGAGCATCCGGTGACATGAGAGCTCCCATCACTCAGTAATCACCCAGAGCATCCGGTGACATGAGAGCGCCCATCACTCAGTAATCACCCAGAGCATCCGGTGACATGAGAGCGCCCATTACTCAGTAATCACCCAGAGCATCCGGTGACATGAGAGCTCCCATCACTCAGTAATCACCTAGAACGTCCGGTGATGTGACAGTGCACATCACTCAGTAATCACCCAGAGCGTCCGGTGAACATGAGAGCGCCCATCACTCAGTAATCACCCAGAGTGTCGAGTGACATGAGAGCGCCCATCACTCAGTAATCACCCAGAGCAACCGGTGACATGAGAGCGCCCATCACTCCGTAATCACCTAGAACGTCCGGTGACGTGACAGTGCACACCACTCAGTAATCACCCAGAGCGTCCAGTGACATGAGAGCGCCCATTACTCAGTAATCACCCAGGGCGTCCAGTGACATGACGGCGCCCTTTACTCTGTACAGTAATCACCCAGAGCGTCCAGTGACATGGCAGCGCCCATCACTCAGTACAGCAATCACCCAGAGCGTCCAGTGACATGAGAGCGCCCATCACTCAGGTGATGTGACAGTGCACATCACTCAGTAATCACCCAGAGCGTCCGGTGAACATGAGAGCGCCCATCACTCAGTAATCACCCAGAGTGTCGAGTGACATGAGAGCGCCCATCACTCAGTAATCACCCAGAGCAACCGGTGACATGAGAGCGCCCATCACTCCGTAATCACCTAGAACGTCCGGTGACGTGACAGTGCACACCACTCAGTAATCACCCAGAGCGTCCAGTGACATGAGAGCGCCCATTACTCAGTAATCACCCAGGGCGTCCAGTGACATGACGGCGCCCTTTACTCTGTACAGTAATCACCCAGAGCGTCCAGTGACATGGCAGCGCCCATCACTCAGTACAGCAATCATCCAGAGCATCCGGTGACATGACAGTAATCATCTAGAGCATCCAGTGACATGAGAGCACCCATCACTCAGTAATCACCTAGAACATCCGGTGACATGACAGCGCCCTTCACTCAGTACAGTAATCACCCAGAGTTTCCGGTGACATAAGTGCGCCCATCACTCAGTAATCACCCAGAGCGTTCGGTGATATGACAACGCCCATCATTAAGTACAGTAATCAACCAGAGCGTCCGGTGACATGACAGTGTTCATCACTCAGTAATCACCCAGATCGTCTGGTGACATGACAGCACCCATCACGCAGTAATCACCCAGATCGTCTGGTGACATGACAGCACCCATCACTCAGTAATCACCCAGATCGTCTGGTGACATGACAGCACCCATCACTCAGTAATCACCCAGATCGTCTGGTGACATGACAGCACCCATCACTCAGTAATCACCCAGATCGTCTGGTGACATGACAGCACCCATCACTCAGTAATCACCCAGATCGTCTGGTGACATGACAGCACCCATCACTCAGTAATCACCCAGAACGCCCAGTGAAATGAGAGCGCCCATCACTCAGTAATCACCCAGCGCATCTGGTGATATGAGAGCGCCCATCACTGAGTACAGTAATCACCCAGAGCGTCCGGTAACATGACAGCGCCCATCACTCAGTACAGTAATCACCCAGAGCGTCCGTTGACATGAGAGCGCCCATCACTCAGTAATCACCCAGAGCATCCGGTGACATGAGAGCTCCCATCACTCAGTAATCACCCAGAGCATCCGGTGACATGAGAGCGCCCATCACTCAGTAATCACCCAGAGCATCCGGTGACATGAGAGCGCCCATTACTCAGTAATCACCCAGAGCATCCGGTGACATGAGAGCTCCCATCACTCAGTAATCACCTAGAACGTCCGGTGATGTGACAGTGCACATCACTCAGTAATCACCCAGAGCGTCCGGTGAACATGAGAGCGCCCATCACTCAGTAATCACCCAGAGTGTCGAGTGACATGAGAGCGCCCATCACTCAGTAATCACCCAGAGCAACCGGTGACATGAGAGCGCCCATCACTCCGTAATCACCTAGAACGTCCGGTGACGTGACAGTGCACACCACTCAGTAATCACCCAGAGCGTCCAGTGACATGAGAGCGCCCATTACTCAGTAATCACCCAGGGCGTCCAGTGACATGACGGCGCCCTTTACTCTGTACAGTAATCACCCAGAGCGTCCAGTGACATGGCAGCGCCCATCACTCAGTACAGCAATCACCCAGAGCGTCCAGTGACATGAGAGCGCCCATCACTCAGTAATCACCCAGAGCGTCCAGTGACATGGCAGCGCCCATCACTCAGTAATCACCTAGAGGGTCCGGTGACATGAGAGCGCCCATCACTCAGTAATCACCCAGAGCGTCCAGTGACATGGCAGCGCCGATCACTCAGTAATCACCTAGAGGGTCCGGTGACATGAGAGCGCCCATCACTCAGTAATCACCCAGAGCGTCCAGTGACATGGCAGCGCCCATCACTCAGTAATCACCCAGAGGGTCCGGTGACATGAGAGCGCCCATCACTCAGTAATCACCCAGCGCATCCAGTGACATGATAGCACCCATCACTCAGTAATCACCCAGAGGGTCCGGTGACATGAGAGCGCCCATCACTCATAAATCACCCAGAGGGTCCGGAGACATGAGAGCGCCCATCACTCAGAAATCACCCAGAGGGTCCGGTGACATGAGAGCGCCCATCACTCAGTAATCACCCAGAGGGTCCGGTGACATGAGAGCGCCCATCACTCAGAAATCACCCAGAGGGTCCGGAGACATGAGAGCGCCCATCACTCAGAAATCACCCAGAGGGTCCGGTGACATGAGAGCGCCCATCACTCAGTAATCACCCAGAGGGTCCGGTGACATGAGAGCGCCCATCACTCAGAAATCACCCAGAGGGTCCGGTGACATGAGAGCGCCCATCACTCAGTAATCACCCAGCGCATCTGGTGACATGAGAGCGCCTGTTACAGAAGCATTAGTTATTTTGTTGTGAAGAAACTTATTTCCCAGCAGCAATGCCTGAACCAGCCAAGCCAGCGCCTAAGAAGGGCTCCAAGAAAACTGTAATAAGTATCATTTCATAAAGGGTTAACTCTGTTCAGTTTTGAGAAAACTATTTTCTGAGGCAGGTTTCCTAGCATATTGTGTACTGTAATTAAGTTTGTGATAAGCATTCACTGCTAGGTGATAAGAAGGACTCAATTGTTTTCTTGTGTGTACTTGTTATCTGCGGTGGCTTGTCCAAGGGCTTTGTCTAAATGTGTGATGGGGGATTTTATGCTTCCCCCCCTGGGAGTGCCCTGTGTGCATGTAACCTAAATAAAAAAGCAGGCTGGGCATCCCAGTCCTCAGTTCTTGGTTGTCCCTCAATCGCAGCGTTGACTCGTTTTTGTGGGCAGAAGGGTATCCTAGCTGTACTACAGCTAAGGGGGATTATTCTACATTTGCGAGACTCATATAGAATACTATGGAAAGCAGTTTCTCCCCTCTTCAGCAATAGGAATCCAGGCTACTAAGCGGTCCATCTCTCAGCGAGACTAAGGGTAACCGTAACATTTGGCGGCAGCGGTGGGATTTTTCCTGGATTTCCTAGGAGAGGTACAGAACGGATGGAGAGCGCTTACGAAAAATTGAAGCGTACAACCCTAAAGGATTTACTTGAAAGCAGAGGGGGGTACGCCAGCAACCGGCCGAGGAGAGAGCTGATCGCAGAATTGACCGAACTGGATCAGAGCTTCACAATGGCGGAAACACCGACCACGATTAGTGACGAAAAAACCAGGATTGTTCGGGAGAGGCTCTCACTGTACGGGCCGAACCCCTCCATGGAATTGGTACAGCAGTTGATGGTGGAAGCGGACAAGGATATACGAGAGACTCGAGCCCACGAACTCAACCTAGCGAACGCACACCGCAATGCTGAAGCCCCGCAGGTAATCATCCCTGTCGAAAATGCTGGGAGGCCCAAGATACCCTATGCGGCATTTCGACCCTTCCTAGAGAGTGAGACAGGGATTGATGAATATTTGGCGGACTTCGAAAGGCAATGTGCCCTGCACCAGATTCCCAACAGGGAGTGGCCCACGATATTGTCTGGGAAACTATCCGGGCGAGCCCTGGAAGCCTTTCGTACTCTGGGTGCTGAGGAAGTGACACAGTATGAGCTAGTTAAGGAGACACTGTTGCGACGGTACGCAGTAACTCCGGACGCGTATCGCCGACAGTTTCGGGGCACGAAAAAGAAGCCTAACGATACCCATATGGAATGGGCGCACCGAATGCGGAGAGCGGCAAATCACTGGATGAGCGGAAGTAAAGCGGTGACTGGTGAGGAAATTTTACAATTGTTTCTCTTAGAACATTTTTATAATGGCATGGAACAGCAAGGGAAGGAATGGCTGCGAGACAGGCGACCATCTACCTTAGAAGAAGCAGCCAAATTGGCCGATGAACATTATGACTCCCGTCTTCACGAACCCAGAGAGGTTTACCGTGCACCCCCTCGTGCTGAATTCCGAGCCCCGGTGCCCGCAGGGCCCGCCCGACACTCAGGACCACCCAATAACAGCTCTGAACGTCCCAGACCGACTTGCCACCGATGCAAGCAACCAGGGCATTTCATGGCTAGCTGCCCCCTTAATACGCACCAGACACCCAGGAATTACAATTACCCCTCTGGGGCATATCGTCCGGCCCGGACCCTCTGTGTTAACCAAGAGGCCCCTATGGAGGAATATTTGGGGCCGCTTCACGAGGCGGACCCTGTATATGCTGCCTCAGATAACCGCCAGCACCATCGGCAGAAGGTATGGCTCGAGGGGCGATCTACCGAGGGATTGAGAGACACAGGGGCTACTATCACGCTGGTACAGAGTCATTTGGTGCCGGAGCACAAGCGATCTGGACAGACTGTGGCCGTTAGAGTGGCGGGGGGGGATGTGTACAAAATTCCAACAGCTAAAGTGCATCTTGATTGGGGAGCGGGAAAGGGGGCTGTGAACGTGGGCATAATGGATAATTTACCTGCCGAAGTACTACTGGGCAATGATTTGGGCCCCATGACTTCTGCCTATGCTCCAGTATGCAACAACGAGGCGGACCCAGTGACTACACGGGCCCAAGCCCGGACGGAGCGAGAACTCTCACCAGTGCGGGAGACACAGGTAAGACCTACCCCGACCTTGCCTGACATGTTAGGCCCCATACCCTGGGACACCCCAGATGCTTTCGAGACAGAGTCTAAGACTGACCCGACCTTACAAAAGTACCGGGAACGAGCAGAGACCGGAGGGGGCGGGGCAGATAATGAAACATTCTTATGGGAAAAAGGGAAACTATACCGCTGGACAGAGAAAAGGGGACAGCGTAGGCGACAGCTGGTAGTGCCCCACAAATACCGTCAAGAAATCCTCAAGATAGGCCACGACATCCCCTTAGCAGGCCACCTAGCTGTAACCCGTACCCTACACCGCATTACTCACACGTTCTTTTGGCCAGGGGTACACGCTGACGTTAGAACTTACTGTAACACCTGCGATGTGTGTCAACGAGTAGGAAGGCGAGGCGATCACCCTAAAGCCCATCTAGTAAATATGCCCATTGTAGAGGAACCCTTCAGCCGGGTTGCTATTGACCTAGTGGGACCACTGGCTACCCCTAGTCCCTCCGGTAAGCGCTACATTCTTACCGTAGTGGACTACGCTACCAGGTACCCAGAGGCTGTCGCCCTATCCAACATACAAGCGGATACGGTAGCGAATGCACTAGTACAGGTGTTCTCCCGGGTAGGATTTCCAAAAGAAATCCTATCCGACCGAGGCACCCAATTTACGGCTGAATTGACCCAACAACTCTGGCAGGTTTGCAAAATTAAGTCCCTCCTGAGCTCTCCATACCACCCCCAGACGAACGGGCTGTGTGAGAGGTTCAATGGGACCCTCAAGCAAATGCTCAAGACGTTCACTCAGGAATACCGAGACTGGGAACGCTTCCTGCCGCACCTCCTTTTTGCTTATCGGGAGGTGCCCCAGGAAACGACAGGGTTCTCTCCCTTCGAGTTGCTCTACGGAAGAAAGGTACGGGGACCCCTAAACCTGATCCGGGAGCACTGGGAGGGAGAGATGGAGACTGACGGTGTCCCCATTGTGCCATACGTGCTGGAACTCAGGGACCGAATGGAGCAATTAGCCAAATCCGTGCGGGCTAATCTCCAGTCGGCCCAGGGAAGACAGAAAGTATGGTACGATCGGGGGGCCCGAAAGAGAATCTTTACCATAGGACAAAAGGTGTTAGTACTTAAGCCGGTGAAGACAGACAAATTGCAGGCGTCCTGGCAGGGCCCCTACCAGATCGTAGAGAAAAGGGGAGACACCACTTATGTGATAGCTAGCTGCCACGACAACAATCTTAGAAAGACATTCCATGTAAACATGCTCAAGGAATATTTTGAGCGACCAGAGAACGTGACGGCCGTATGTTGTTCCCCTCAGGAAGGCCCCGACAGTCTACCCATTCCAGACCTATTAGAAAAGAGTCTCCCCACAGGTATAGTGGCTCAGGTTCAGATAGGAGACCGACTTAGCCCCACTGAAAGGGAGCAGCTCAACCAACTCCTACAGTCCAAACACCTCACCTTCTCCCCAATGCCAGGGTACACTACTTTAACCACCCACCAGGTAGATACTCCGGGACAAGCTCCCTTGCGCCAGGCTCCGTACCGAATCCCCGAAGCAGTTAGGATAGGAATGAAGAAGGAGATCGATGAGATGCTCCAACTCAGGGTAATTGAGCCCTCCGATAGTCCCTGGGCCTCCCCAGTTGTCTTGGTGCCCAAGAAAGATGGGACCACCCGGTTCTGCGTAGACTATCGGAGGCTCAATGAAAAGACCGTGACGGACGCTTACCCTATGCCCAGGGTAGACGAGCTACTCGATCGTATAGCCAGGGGAAATTACCTGACCACTATTGACCTCTGCAAAGGTTACTGGCAGATTCCCCTGGCCCCGGAGGCTATCCCCAAGTCGGCATTCGTCACCCCATTCGGCTTATATCAGTTTAGGGTAATGCCGTTTGGGATGAAGAATGCCCCAGCTACATTCCAGCGCTTGGTGGATAGGCTCCTGGATGGCTTCCAGAGTTTTGCTTGCGCCTACCTGGACGACATAGCGATCCACAGTGAGTCATGGGAGGACCACTTAGCTCACATAGGAATGGTTCTGGATCAGATCCGGGCTGCTGGCCTGACTCTGAAGCCAGAAAAATGCCACTTTGGGATGGCCGAGGTACAGTACCTGGGTCACCGGGTGGGGTGTGGAAAGCAGCGACCAGAGCCGGCCAAGATAGAAGCTGTCACCAATTGGCCCACCCCCATCACTAAGACTCAGGTCCTAGCCTTCCTGGGCACGGCAGGGTACTATAGACGGTTCGTACCAGACTACAGCACACTTGCCAAACCCCTGACTGACTTGACCAAGAAGAACTTACCTCGACAGGTCCTGTGGTCTCCCCACTGTGAAACGGCTTTCCAGGCTCTCAAAAATGCTCTAATTAACGCTCCTGTCTTGGCGGCTCCAGCCCTTAACAAACGTTTTATCGTCCATACAGATGCTTCCATGTTCGGGCTGGGAGCCGTCCTCAGCCAAGTAGGCGAAGATGGAGGGGAGCATCCAGTTGCCTACATCAGCCGGAAGCTCCTGCCCCGCGAAGTCAGCTATGCAGCGGTCGAAAAGGAGTGTTTGGCTTTGGTGTGGGCATTAAAGAAATTGACTCCCTATTTATATGGGCAGGAGTTCACTCTGGTCACCGACCATAACCCGTTGGTGTGGCTGAACCGGGTCTCTGGAGATAATGGCAGGCTATTACGTTGGAGTTTATCGTTGCAACCCTTCAATTTCACCATTACTTACAGACCTGGGAAACAGAATGGCAACGCCGACGGGTTGTCCAGACAAACCGACCTCAGCCCCGCATAACCAGCAGTCTGGACAGCCTTAGTCTGCCCCGAAAAGGGGTCAGACCGTGTCTGCCAGAGTGTTCCACAGAAAGGGAGCACTGTTACAGAAGCATTAGTTATTTTGTTGTGAAGAAACTTATTTCCCAGCAGCAATGCCTGAACCAGCCAAGCCAGCGCCTAAGAAGGGCTCCAAGAAAACTGTAATAAGTATCATTTCATAAAGGGTTAACTCTGTTCAGTTTTGAGAAAACTATTTTCTGAGGCAGGTTTCCTAGCATATTGTGTACTGTAATTAAGTTTGTGATAAGCATTCACTGCTAGGTGATAAGAAGGACTCAATTGTTTTCTTGTGTGTACTTGTTATCTGCGGTGGCTTGTCCAAGGGCTTTGTCTAAATGTGTGATGGGGGATTTTATGCTTCCCCCCCTGGGAGTGCCCTGTGTGCATGTAACCTAAATAAAAAAGCAGGCTGGGCATCCCAGTCCTCAGTTCTTGGTTGTCCCTCAATCGCAGCGTTGACTCGTTTTTGTGGGCAGAAGGGTATCCTAGCTGTACTACAGCTAAGGGGGATTATTCTACATTTGCGAGACTCATATAGAATACTATGGAAAGCAGTTTCTCCCCTCTTCAGCAATAGGAATCCAGGCTACTAAGCGGTCCATCTCTCAGCGAGACTAAGGGTAACCGTAACAGCGCCCATCACTCAGTAATCACCCAGCGCATCTGGTGACATGAGAGCGCCCATCACTCAGTATAGTAATAACCCAGAGCGTCCAGTGATTTGACAGCACCATCACTTAGTACAGTGATCACCCCGTGCATCTTTTAACATAACAATGTACCATCACTCACATTCTCCGGGCCTGGTGACCTGAGAGCACCACATCTTTCAGTACAGTAAATATTCTGAAGCGCTGGTGACCTAAAAACGCCCCATTGCTCTGTTTCTGAGGAGCTGGTGACCTGAGATAGCCCCATCAATCAGTACAGTAAACTTTCTGAGGGGCCGGTGACCTGAGAGCGCCCTATCGCTCAGTACAGTAAATATTCTAACGGGCTGGTGACCTGAGAGCGCCCTATTGCTCTGTTTCTGAGGGGCTGGTGACCTGAGAGCGCCCTATCGCTCAGTACAGTAAATATTCTAACGGGCTGGTGACCTGAGAGCGCCCTATTGCTCTGTTTCTGAGGGGCTGGTGACCTGAGAGCGCCCTATCGCTCAGTACAGTAAATATTCTAACGGGCTGGTGACCTGAAAGCGCCCTATTGCTCTGTTTCTGAGGGGCTGGTGACCTGAGAGCGCCCTATCGCTCAGTACAGTAAATATTCTAACGGGCTGGTGACCTGAAAGCGCCCTATTGCTCTGTTTCTGAGGGGCTGGTGACCTGAGAGCGCCCTATCGCTCAGTACAGTAAATATTCTAACGGGCTGGTGACCTGAAAGCGCCCTATTGCTCTGTTTCTGAGGGGCTGGTGACCTGAGAGCGCCCTATCGCTCAGTACAGTAAATATTCTAACGGGCTGGTGACCTGAGAGCGCCCTATTGCTCTGTTTCTGAGGGGCTGGTGACCTGAGAGCGCCCTATCGCTCAGTACAGTAAATATTCTAACGGGCTGGTGACCTGAGAGAGCCCTATTGCTCTGTTTCTGAGGGGCTGGTGACCTGAGAGCGCCCTATCGCTCAGTACAGTAAATATTCTAACGGGCTGGTGACCTGAAAGCGCCCTATTGCTCTGTTTCTGAGGGGCTGGTGACCTGAGAGCGCCCTATCGCTCAGTACAGTAAATATTCTAACGGGCTGGTGACCTGAAAGCGCCCTATTGCTCTGTTTCTGAGGGGCTGGTGACCTGAGAGCGCCCTATCGCTCAGTACAGTAAATATTCTAACGGGCTGGTGACCTGAGAGCGCCCTATTGCTCTGTTTCTGAGGGGCTGGTGACCTGAGAGCGCCCTATTGCTCAGTACAGTAAATATTCTAATGGGCTGGTGACCTGAGAGCGCCCTATTGCTCTGTTTCTGAGGGGCCGGTGACCTGAGAGCGCCCTATCGCTCAGTACAGTAAATATTCTAACGGGCTGGTGACCTGAAAGCGCCCTATTGCTCTGTTTCTGAGGAGCCGGTGACCTAAGAGCGCCCTATTGCTCTGTTTCTGAGGGGCTGGTGACCTGAGAGCGCCCTATCGCTCAGTACAGTAAATATTCTAACGGGCTGGTGACCTGAGAGCGCCCTATTGCTCTGTTTCTGAGGGGCCGGTGACCTGAGAGCGCCCTATCGCTCAGTGCAGTAAATATTCTAACGGGCTGGTGACCTGAAAGCGCCCTATTGTTCTGTTTCTGAGGGGCTGGTGACCTGAGAGCGCCCTATTGTTCTGTTTCTGAGGGGCTGGTGACCTGAAAGCGCCCTATTGCTCAGTACAGTAAATATTCTAACGGGCTGGTGACCTGAAAGCGCCCTATTGTTCTGTTTCTGAGGGGCTGGTGACCTGAGAGCGCCCTATTGTTCTGTTTCTGAGGGGCTGGTGACCTGAAAGCGCCCTATTGCTCTGTTTCTGAGGGGCTGGTGACCTGAGAGCGCCCTATTGCTCAGTACAGTAAATATTCTAATGGGCTGGTGACCTGAGAGCGCCCTATTGCTCTGTTTCTGAGGGGCCGGTGACCTGAGAGCGCCCTATTGCTCAGTACAGTAAATATTCTAATGGGCTGGTGACCTGAAAGCGCCCTATTGCTCTGTTTCTGAGGGGCTGGTGACCTGAAAGCGCCCTATTGTTCTGTTTCTGAGGGGCTGGTGACCTGAAAGCGCCCTATTGCTCAGTACAGTAAATATTCTAATGGGCTGGTGACCTGAAAGCGCCCTATTGCTCTGTTTCTGAGGGGCTGGTGACCTGAGAGCGCCCTATTGTTCTGTTTCTGAGGGGCTGGTGACCTGAAAGCGCCCTATTGCTCAGTACAGTAAATATTCTAATGGGCTGGTGACCTGAAAGCGCCCTATTGCTCTGTTTCTGAGGGGCCGGTGACCTGAAAGCGCCCTATTGCTCAGTACAGTAAATATTCTAATGGGCTGGTGACCTGAAAGCGCCCTATTGCTCTGTTTCTGAGGGGCTGGTGACCTGAGAGCGCCCTATTGCTCAGTACAGTAAATATTCTAATGGGCTGGTGACCTGAAAGCGCCCCATTGTTCTGTTTCTGAGGGGCCGGTGACCTGAGAGCGCCCTATCGCTCAGTACAGTAAATATTCTAACGGGCTGGTGACCTGAAAGCGCCCTATTGCTCTGTTTCTGAGGGGCCGGTGACCTGAAAGCGCCCTATCGCTCAGTACAGTAAATATTCTAACGGGCTGGTGACCTGAAAGCGCCCTATTGCTCTGTTTCTGAGGGGCCGGTGACCTGAAAGCGCCCTATCGCTCAGTACAGTAAATATTCTAACGGGCTGGTGACCTGAAAGCGCCCTATTGCTCTGTTTCTGAGGGGCCGGTGACCTGAAAGCGCCCCATTGTTCTGTTTCTGAGGGGCTGGTGACCTGAGCCATTGCTAAGTGCAGTAATCACCTGGAGTATCAGGTGAATAAACTTAGAGCAAGAAAATCTCCCGGGAAGATCATCTACTTATAGAGCTTGTATATGAACATATTTTATGTTGCCATAATAAGGACCATATGTATTGTTACAGTACTCAATGTTCTCACAACTGAATAGCGAACAAAACTCTTTCTTGATTTTGTAGGATTCAGAACATAAACAATTGGTTTCTCCCCACATAAACTGCAAACAAAACTTCATCAGTAAATTTATATAGATTTGCTCTTTTGTCTTAGTTTCTTCCAGATGTCAGGAACATAATTCCTTTGCATAGAATAGTAGAACTGCTTACTTTAGGCTAGATTACAAGTGGCACCCTATTTAGCCCTCCTGTTTGAGCGTTAAATTTGCTAGATGTAATCTTTTTGCGCGCATCGGGTAGCAAGCATATTACAAGTTGAAAGTAAAAAGTTTTCGCACAAGCTTTTACTTTCAACTTGTTATATGCACGCTACTTCCGACGCGCAAAGAGGACGGCGGTAAACCCCTTATTGCTAGTAATCTAGCCCTCAATCTACTAAAAGTACAAAAGAAGTTCAGTGTCCTGCACAGAAAATGTAACCAGCCGAGTGGCAATATAAAGTTCCTGGGTGGGGCCAGTGTAATACTTTCTGATATTATAACATTTTCATTCAATCCAAAGTACAAATTAATTGCTTAATTTAACATAAATGTATTTAATGATAATTTGTGCAATAATCATGGGAAAAAAGTAGTATTAGCTCATTTTAGATTATTATGGGCTAAAACTTTAGCTGGGTGAGCAGTAAAATCATCCGGCACGGTGCTCCCATTAAAAACTGTAAACAAAAAACACATTTCTTACTTTATTTAAAATTGATTATATTTTGTAAATCTTCCTGTTTTTATTTATGGTGTATGTTTTATGTATCACTTCAGAATGCTTGGGACACTTCAGTCAGGATAATCCTTTAAACCTTACCAAATGCAGAAACTAAAATTTCCTGCAATTAAAGGGACAGCAAATCTAGGAAAAAAACTTTACAATTGGAAACACGCTCTATGTATTACTTCCAAACATTATTATTTAGTTGTGTAAAAATCTATCATTTATGGCTACAAATTGTACTCAAACCTTACTACAGGGGAGGGTCAGGACTTTCTTCCTACACTGTTTATAAGTAGGTTACATGTTTGCTCTATTTACAAGAATAGATAAATGCACGAGGCCATGTGCATGTTCAGTGCCATCAAGCAGTGCACTATGCTTTACCGTATAAATGTCAGTTAACGGGTTGTTTCTTTTTCTTCCAGGGAGCCATCAGAACATGTAATAAAACTGCTGTCGCACTTCCACTGCTGGACTCATGTAGAGGTATCTGTACAATTACTGCCATACATATTGTGCTCTTTATATTAATAAGCAAGTTATACATATAGTGAGCCTTGTTATTTTACAATCGTTTCACCTGGGTGGGTTCTGTTATAACACTTCCTTCTGCCTGCTGAATATCACACATTATAGTGCTAATATTTCTGTGCCTAGACGGGACTCCCTCATAGCCAGACCTCCCTGGTTCTTGGTTCCAACAGGTCACACGTTGAGCTAAATAACACACTAGGAATAAGCAACTGCAGTGGTGCATTTAGCTTTTATTTATTTATTTATTTATTTATAATCCTAAATTAGTGGATTAATGATAAAACTTCAGTAAATTACATATTTCCATTGCAGGTTGACATTTAATAAATATCTGCAAACTAAATGTCGCTTTTGAGCATTCTACTTGTGTAGGTAACTCGCTGAAATAGTGCCAACCTGGTGCTTACAGGCAGAAAGTATAAATGTTTCAGAACAGCTTCAGTGCTGGAAGGTTTGGGGTCTAGTGTTATTGCTTCCCTATTCAGTCTCCTTTCTCAGATCTGTATCGGTGAGCAGAGGCCTATAATAGTATGTAATTAATATTAATACATTTGCAGTTTTAGTGGGACTAAACATGGCCAATTGATTTAGTGGATATTAGTGTTGTGTGTCTCTGTAACATAAGCAAGATACCATTAGCACAACTTACAGATCCATCTCTTTGGTTTAATTATAACTGGATATGAGACATTTGCAAATCTCTTTAACCCTAGAACAGTAGATATACTGACTTTTACTCTAGGCAATGCAGGTAACTGACTATGGGCACCTTATAAGGGAACCTACTAGGTGGTCTAGTGATTATACCACAGTATCACATTATGTGTACAACAGATACGTGCAGTAGTGAGTGTGTACAACAGATACGTGCAGTGGTGAGTGTGTACAACAGATACGTGCAGTGGTGAGTGTGTACAACAGATACGTGCAGTGGTGATTGTGTACAACAGATACGTGCAGTGGTGATTGTGTACAACAGATACGTGCAGTGGTGAGTGTGTACAACAGATACGTGCAGTGGTGATTGTGTACAACAGATACGTGCAGTGGTGAGTGTGTACAACAGATATGTGCAGTAGTGAGTCTGTACAACAGATACGTGCAGATACGTGCAGTATATAAATGTAACCCTCCTAAGTTTAGCAAGTATGTCCCTTTAAATTCATAGCTAGGCAGCTTTTGTGCTGATGAAGATGTGACAGCTTTGAACTTGTACATTGATTACAAAACAAAGGTAAATTAAGAACCAGTAGGGATGTTCCATATTTCAGTAGCTGGAGAATCAAATGATCCGCAGAGAAATGTAAAGTAGAAAGTTTTCTTTTAAAAACATTTATCGGCAACAAAATTTAACATAGTTCTATATAATATAAGTGGAAATGACAGCACCCAAATGTAGAAATGCGAAAGAAGCCAACTGATATAAGGCTAATGCCAAGGTAAGCTTGAGAGGTTCCTTGGGAGCGATGACCGTTCTCTCAGTCTGACTATAAAAGGCAAAAGGATTATCCTCTGTAAAAACAAAAAGAAGCGCTAAAAGCAAAAACACATAGACCGGTAGGGATAAACAGGATGTCAGAAATGTATTCTATACAATATAATACAAATAATAAAATTACATATTCAGCCACCATTGGTAAATAATAGGTAAATAAGGTATGACCTCTGATACTTGTATATGCGCATGAGGTACCAAATAGAAAAAATATATAAAATGTATTAATGTAAAAATATAAAAAATTGCCAATCCCCTCAAAAAGATTCTTATAAAAACTCCCAGGATAATAATTCCAGTGATTCCTAAGGAAGGATACAATGTTCCTTAATTAGTAACACTATGTGTCAAAAGTATCACTTTCAGCATGTATAAACAGTCATAAATGTAACAGTTCGTGGTTTTATATATTCAATGAAGTTTGCCTTCGTGCCAGGTAATATTCAGAAAAGGCTAAATATCTTCCTTATCCCACAAACATATCACTCTTACCGGCTATTTTTCACCTCCCAGTACCTTATGAAGACCGCCGTATCTCACTTACTTCCGGGTTTCAGGTCTCAATTGATGAACTAATTAGAAACTCATGTTGTTACCACTCCCCCAAGAACAAAATTGCTGGGCTATAAAAAGCAAACCTTAGATCAAACAAGTCATCTTGATAAAGGCTTCCAAGGAAGCTGAAACGCGTAGATGAGACTTGTTGGAACTCTACATATTCATTTGATCCCTTGATATAGAGCGCTCTATGAAGAAGAAGGGAAGACATTCTACTTTGTAAGCATTACAGACATCATCACGAACAGGTATCAGCACAGAGTCTGAAAAAGAAACACCCATGATTGGCTAATCCCTACCCAGGTGAGACCTGAAACCCGGAAGTAAGTGAGATACTCACTCAAGGCGCACAGCGCTACGGCGGTCTTCATAAGGTACTGGGAGGTGAAAAATAGCCGGTAAGAGTGATATGTTTGTGGGATAAGGAAGATATTTAGCCTTTTCTGAATATTACCTGGCACAAAGGCAAACTTCATTGAATATATAAAACCACGAACTGTTACATTTATGACTGTTTATACATGCTGAAAGTGATACTTTTGACACATAGTGTTACTAATTAAGGAACATTGTATCCTTCCTTCGGAATCACTGGAATTCTTATCCTGGGAGTTTTTATAAGAATCTTTTTTGAGGCGATTGGCATTTTTTTTTATAATTTTACATTAACACTTAACATTTATATATTTTTTCTATTTGGTACCTCATGCGCATATACAAGTATCAGAGGTAATACCTTATTTATCTATTATTTACCACCAGTGGCTGAATATGTAATTTTATTATTTTTATTATATTGTATAGAATACATTTCTGACATCCTGTTTATCCCTACCGGTCTATGTGTTTTTGCTTTTAGCGCTTCCTTTTTTGATGAGATTGTAGAGATCTTCTCTTTAAGTTGCTTTAACACATTGAGAGTGGTTTAGTTCTATTTGTGTTTGTTCTACAAAGGATTATCCTCTGGTCATGAGTTTGAGAGCTTGGCAAATATTCTTTGTCTCATATGTCTATTATAGTCAATAACTGACAGACTCTAATCCGTCTGTAATTTTAAGACTATTGACCTTTCACTACTACAGTAGAAATACTGCTCTGGACTCATAGAGCACTGGTGGTCCTGAGCTGAAAATACCGCTGATCCAATCTTCAGTGCTACTACCACATCTGAGTCGTGCAAGTAGCGCTGCTGATTGGATTTGCAGCGTTTTCCACTCAGAGGCAGCAGTGCTCTACAAGTCCCAAGTGCTATTTCTACTGTATGTTTAACCCCTTTGTGGGGATCAAACACACAGTATTGTAGGCTCGATAGCCTTAAATGCAAAGAGCATGTCTTTTTTTTTTTTTTTTTTTTTTTTTTTTTTTTTTATGCAAAAATGTCAACATGTCCACATGCTCCTGGCTGAGGCTGGCTCTCTTTTTTGCAAGGTATTTTACCTGCAGCACAGAAGATGCGCTCAGATGGTGTTGAGGTGCCTGAGATGCATAAGTAGGGTTTTGCCAATTTTACCAAGGTGGGATAATTATCTATGCAAAGGGTTTTCCTCCTTGGCAAGGGGCCTCTAAATAAAGTAAGCCTGGACTTCATTCTAACATTAAAATATCTTAAAATTCTTTATGCAATGATAAATAACCAGTTATAAGGCTAGGGGGAAAATATCTAGTCTGCTCTTAAAATAACAAATATACACTTATAGAGGCTGAATCTGGTACAAATAACAATTTAAAAAAGTCAAAGTCACTAAGGACTATATATTAATTACAGGACAAAGCCTTACACATTTACCTATACAGTACATATAATCAGCAATATCAAGCGAGCTGCTAATAATTGTGCAAACAGATAATGCAAAGCATAGTCCCAAATCACCTGATTTAATATAAACAATCCAAATGATGACTATTATTTCTGGGTTGCACAGGTGATCTTATCCACATAAGCCAGGAGTAGTTGTAAACTTAAAAAGAAACTTATACCGTCCTAAAAACGTAAACGTCTGTAGACGTCCTTTAGGCTAAGAGCATAACCATAAAACACAATACCATGTGCAGGAGCTCATCGGAGTGAAGCAGCTGGAGCCATGTGCAGACCAATTAATCGATAATGAGATTTGTCGACAACTATTTTTATAATCAATTATCGATTTATATTGATTAGTTGTTGCAGCTCTAGATCACATATATGGCATTAACATTCTAAATGTCATTTTACGATCCCCTCTCTATAGGATATTGTACGTTAAATGTAATTGGCCTCTTTTGTTTGGGGCACCCTTATGTATTTAAGATCAGTACTACTCATTTTACTCACCTGTAGGGAAGGCAATTTATATTCAAAGCAAATACTGCTGACATAGTTCCTGCCCTCAGTGAACATCTTTCAACTGTGTGTTGTTTCTATGTACAACAATGTGCTAAACCTATAACTGTTGATGGTGACTGTACATTGTTGAATATAGTTTTGCTGTAACTACTAGTATCACTAACATAAAACACCTTGTCTTTTGCAGACCCATGATTGGTAGAGGGCTGAAACGAAAGCTGATTGATTATGAAGATATTATGACAGACTTCTCTAATGCTGGTGATTGCAACAGAAATATGCCGTACACTCATCAAAGACAGCTGGTGCTGAATTTGTGCCTCAACAAATTACAAAACTCAAAACTACTTGCAGAGCCAAATCTCCGCAGATCCGTTCTTATAGCCAATACACTGAGACAAATTCAGGAAGAAACGAGACATGAAGCCAACCAACTGACTGGGGTTATATATAATGATACAGCTGCCAGTGACCTCATATATCCAGGAAATGATTCTCCAGAAAGTTCCATGCATTTGTCTTGTGGAATAAACGCAAATTTCACTAGAGACTCCACGATTTCTGAAATCTCTGCAGACAGTTTTATGGAAGTCACAGACGATGATATGTCCTTTGCCATTTCATCTATTCTAAAAGACTTGGACTTTGTTGAGGATATAAATCCATCCCCGACATCAAGTCAAATCATGGATGAGCAACCGAAACCTGCTGCATACGGAGCAAAACTAAATGACAAATTTGATGCAAAGGCAGCAGAATGTGTGTTTGGTTCCTTTGAAATGACAAGTTCTACAAGTTACTTAAATGATCTATCTATAGATGACATTTTTGATGACATTGACACGTCCATGTATGATTCAGATTTCAGTTTCTCTTCATTAATTTCTGCAAAAACCCAGCCGGCCCCCGAGGAAACTTTAAAACTGCTATCACTGTGTGATGTATCAAACAGCAATTTCCAGATTTGCAGAACAGATTTAAATGATTTGGACCATATTATGGAAATTTTAGTGGGATCTTGATAGAATGTTTAAACCACACTTGACTTCTTTTATCAGCTATCCATTAATGAATTAGAAAATAATTATGAGTAATATGCTAATTGGGGAATAAAACACCTTAGTCGATAATGGATAAAATCATATTTCGCAACACGTCGAATTGCACAAGAAATCTTTTTTCTTCGATTTAATAGATTTGAAATATTTATGTTGTAGATTGCATATGGAATTGTATTACAGATTTTATAATATGCATTTGCTTCTTTTGACTGGAAAATGAATACAAAGGTATTTCTTAGTTTGGAAAAGATGTATTTTTATAACAATCACAAGCTGTGTGATATTCCTTATAGCACAATAACTATAACTTATCAGAGCCAATAGATCAGGTCACGTTTGTATATATTGAGCACTACCTCTTCAAGATGAAGCTTATACTTCTTGTGATCAAGTTGTCTATGAGTACAGCTAAACACAACCGAACCTGCTTAACCCTGATGGGTTTCTGTAGAGACATCCTGGAACCTTGAGGTCTGGAGTCAACGCCTCTTTTTTCTGTACTTTTATGCTGTATGTGTTCATTTATCTTGTTTTTTATATATATGAATGAATGTGAGTTATTACTGGTGTTTTCCTTTCATTTTTATTCTAGTATTTGCAGGTAAATTTTGTCAATATATAATTGTATCTGTTTTCTAGTTTTTATTTCTCTTAAAATGTAAAGCTGGGACTTTATTTTGAAACAGTCTGTAATTTTTATTACTTATTTATTTTTTTTAAATCTTCAACTTTGTCTACCTCAGCATTGTCTGAGTAGTTTACTGGAGCGTTATTTCTAAAATTAGATTGTGTTGGTAGCTTTCAGTGGCGTATTTATGTTCCTGAAATAGCATTTATATGTGTGGCTACATGGGGACACATCATTTTGCGATACAGTTTGAATAAATGAATTTGAACGAAGTATATATACAATATAATGAGAGAATTAGGTTAAACACATGACAAATAGAAGAAACAGGTGTATCATAGTTTTCACAATAATTTCAGTTAGAAATAAAATAAAAAATACAGAGCTGCACTGTTTATTTAGAAGAAGAGTAATGAATAAAATCTACAAAAAGTATAAACAAAGTCTTAAAATATTGCAGTTTAAGTGACTATTATTATATTCTTCTGCAAGAAGAGACTCTGGGCCACCCCATTCCATAAAAATTTCCAGGTTAAAACATAAAGCAGCTCTGTGATGCTTTGGCTTCTTTTTCTAAGCCCTTCTAACAATAAGAGAGTCACTCTTTGTTTTATTCCACATAATGGAACAAAACTCTGTTACTTGCTGGAGATGATGGGTTGCCCTTAATATCCCTCACTGTTTGGCCACTAAAATACATGGTAATGATTTTCTTTCATAGTCTTATATATCCTCAACTGGTAGAATTAGTATTAGGGGTGGCTTCCTCTGCTGCTGCCTTCTGTTAGTTAATGTTATGAGATGATTACTTCTAGTAGATGAGTAGAAGATCATGACCCCTCTCAGTATGATTTACTGGTGCTATAAGGGTCTGGCCAGTCCTCTGACAGGGCTATTCCACCTCACATACCTTAGCTTGTTCATTGATATTAAGGATATTTATATTGGAGGGTAATTTGTTTGAGATTAACATATCCCTGTTAAAACATTTTATTTCTTGTAAATTTGTATTTATTTCTGGTGAGTGTTCAGACAATCCGGTACATAAAGTAGATGTATTACTCTTGTTTAAAGCATTGAACGATTGTTATAAATGTAGTAATTCCTCAGTTTCATATGAAACCTTTGCAGTAATTTTAATCAAACCCAAGGAATTCATCTTTCTCATTGTCAGAGGTTCTCCCTCAACTGGTGCTAGAAAATAGGTACTCATAGATCAAGGAAGAAGTCTTCTGAGAAACTTTCTTGTTCTCCTCTTTCTCAGTGATGTTCCTAGTTTCACAGGTCATTGTCAGTTACAATTCTCTCCAGTGTCTGTGTATATGGCAACTTAGATTACGACAGAGATAAAAGCAGACTTTACTCCACAACATGAGTCAATGTACCTACAAGTGTGGAATATATAACCTGACTTGGCATGCTGACTTAGGGTAAGTGTAAATATTGTCATCTTGCACATGTGCCTGAGCTATATTTTTCTAGCTGCATTTGACAGTGGAACCACTTGTATTGCTTTTCCCAGATTTGTCACTTCCTACTGCTTACAAGAAAGAGCTGCTTGAAAGAAACTGGAATTTACACTGTGGCCTTCAGAGCAGTCACTGACCACGGACACATAAAATCTTAAAAAAAAAAATGGCTAAGGAAATAACAATGTGCCCATGATTTAATCTCTCATGGTAACACCTTGGAAAATAATAAAATTGCATATTGCTAATTTATTTGGTTCCCTTTTTTGTGATATTTTATTAATTGTAAATTTGATATAATGAAAAATATTTTTCTTTCAGTATAAAAATATATTTCTTTCCTAAGATATGGAGAATCCACAACATCATTCCAATTACTAGTGGGGATATCACTCCAGGCCAGCAGGAGGAGGCAAAGAGCACTACAGCAAAACTGTTAAGTGTCACTCCCCTACCCATAATCCCCAGTAATTCTCTTTGCCTCTGTCAATGGAGGTTCTGGGGGCTCTCTTGGCAGTGGTCAGGTCTCGGGGAATTGCAGTGGCGCCCTACCTGGATGACATATTGGTTCAGTTGCCATCTTTTCAACAAGCAAACTCACATACAGAGATCTTGTCTTTTCTACATTCCCACGGATGGAAAGTAAATTTGGAAAAGAGTTCCATTGTTCCAGCTACAGGGGTGGTTTTCTTAGGGACCATAATAGATTCCCTATCTATGAAAGTTTTTCTGACAGAGGTCAGAAAATTCTCTCCCCTTGCCTCTCTCGACAGGCTACTGTTCGGCCATCAGTGGCTCAATGTATGGAGGTAATTGGTCTGATGGTCGCTTCCATGGACATCATTCCTTTTGCTCGATTCCATTTGAGAGATCTGCAATTATGCATGCTCAGACAATGGAACAGAAACCATTCAGATCTATCTCAGAGGATAGATTTAGACCAGTCGACAAGTGACTCTCTCCTGTGGTGGCTTTCTCAGGAGCATCTGTCTCAGGGCACATGCTTCCAGAGACCTTCCTGGGTGATCATGACCACAGACGCAAGCAGTCTGGGACTCGTTAAAGGCGCAGGGGCTATGGTCTCGGAAGGAGTCTCCTCTCCCCATAAACATCTTGGAGTTAAGAGTGATTTACAATGCTCTGATGGCTTGGCCTCAATTGTCCTTAGCTCGGTTTATCAGGTTCGTCGGACAACATCACATCAGTGGCTTACATCAACCACCAGAGGAACTCAGAGTTCCTTAGCCATGAGGGAGGTGGCTCGGATTATTCAGTGGGCGGAAGCTCACAATTGTTGTCTCTCTGCCATCCACATTCCAGGAGTGGACAACTGGGAAGCGGATTTCCTGAGCAGACAGACATTTCATCCCGGGTAGTGAGCTCTCCATCCGGAGGTGTTCTCTAGGTTAACCCTCAAATGGGGGTTGCCGGAGTTGGATGTGATGGCGTCTCAGCAGAACGCCAAGCTACCAAGGTACGGTTCAAGATCAAGAGATACGCAGGCAGCTCTGATAGATGCTCTGACGGTTCCTTGGGTGTTCAGTCTAGCATATCTGTTTCCCCTGTTTGCGCTCCTTCCACGAGTCATTGCTCGTATCAAACAGGAGAAAGCATCTGTGATTTTTATAGCCCCTGCATGGCCTCTCAGGATCTGGTATGCAGACCTAGTAAAGTTGTCTTCTCTGCTACATTGGAGGTTTCCTCTGAGGAAGGACCTTCTAACTCAGGCTCCATTCCTCCATCCAAATCTTGTTTCTCTGAAGCTAACTGTTTGGAGATTAAACACTTAGATCTGGTTAAGTTTTGAATTTTCTGAGTCGGTCATTGAGACCATGCTGCAGGCTCGCAAGCCTGTTACTCGTAAAATTTACCATAAGGTATGGTGTAAATACCTTTATTGGTGTGAATCCAAACGCTACTCCTGGAGTAGGGTCAGGATTCCTAGGATTTTGTCCTTTCTCCAGGAAGGTCTGGAGAAAGGTGTCGGTACCAGGAATCAGACTGAGATGAGAAGTGCAAAAATAATCACACCTTTTAATAGCAAAAAATAATAAAAAGCCCACAAGTGAAATAACAAGCCAGGAATCAAAACCAAAGCTGTTAGTCAGATTAGCCAAGTCAGAAGCCAAAGCAAGTAGTCAGACGAGCCGGGATCAGGAACAAAGAGAACAGCAGAGTCAGGAACAAGCCAGAGATCAGGAACCAGGAGGGACGTCAGACAGCCAGGTACTACACAGGAGCTCTCACAAACAGGTCTGAGACAACACAAGGGCAAAGCATACTGAACAGGAGCCCTTTAAATAATAAGTGATGACATCACAATTCTGAGATTGCATCCTGTCTCACACGGATGATGTACACCAGTCTGGCCATAAAAGGAAGTGCAGGAAATGAGCAGCATCACAAAGTATGCACCAGAGTCAGCAAGAGAGGTGAGTAAAATGGCTGCCAGCAGCACATGGGAAACAGAACATGGAAAAAACCCTGACAGTACCCTCCCCTCAACGACCCCTCCCCTGTGGGAGGACAAAAGGCTTATTGGGGAAACAGGCATGGAGGAGGGCGGGAGCATGAACATCAGAGGAGGGAACCCATGAACGCTCTACCGGACCGTAGCCCCTCCAGTGAACCAAATACTGTACGTGGCCACTGGACATTCAAGAGTCAATAATGCTGCTGACCTCATATTCCTCATGGTTGTCAACAAAGATAGGACGGGGACGAGGCAACACAGTGGTAAACCGATTACAAACCAATGGTTTCAAGAGGGAGACATGAAAAACATTGAAGATGCGCATTGCAGGAGGAAAGTCAAGAGCATAGGCCACAGGATTGACCCGTTGGAGTATTCGAAAAGGACCAAGATAACGGGGAGACAGTTTATTGAAAGGCACACGAAGATTCAAGTTGCGGGGGACTGCCAAACTCTCTCACCAACCTGGTAGGAAGGCGCGGGCAGACGCCTATGATCAGCCTGGAACTTTTGGCGCTGCATAGAACTATGAAGTCAATCCTGAATCTGCACCCACATGGAACAGAGTTGCCAGAGATGCTCCTCCAAAGCCGGAATACCCTGAGACATGAATGAATCAGGCAACAAGGATGGTTGAAACCCATAATTCGCCATGAACGGGAATATCTTGGAGGAAGCATTAATAGCACTATTACGAGCAAACTCTGCCCAAGGTAACAGTTCAGACCAATTATTGTGGTGATCTGAGACATAGCAACGGAGGAACTGTTCCAGAGCTAGATTAGACCGTTCCGCAGCCCCATTAGATTGAGGGTGATATGCAGAGGAGAAGGAAAGCTGGATCCCCATTTGAGCACAAAAGGAACGCCAAAATCTGGAGACAAACTGGCTACCCCGATCCAACACTATCTCCTTGGGTAACCCATGTAAATGGAAGACCTCCCGGGCAAAAATTGAAACAAGCTCCTGAGCGGTAGGCAACTTCTTCAAGGGAATGCAATGTGACATTTTAGAAAAACGGTCAACCACCATAAGGATAACAGTATTGCCATTGGAAACAGGGAGCTCGACAATGAAGTCCATGGAAAGATGTGTCCAAGGACGCTCACCATTAGCAATAGGTTGAAGAAAACCCACAGGAAGACGTCGAGGAGTCTTATTCTGTGCACAAACTGAGCAGGGGGCAACATACGCAGCAACATCAGAAAGAAGACCTGGCCACCAGAATTGTCGAGTGACAGACCAAATCATTTGGTTCTTGTCTGGGTGACTTGCGGTTTTATGATAGTGGTAAGTGTACAAAAGTTTAGTTTGTAGATTCTCAGGAATAAAATACTTACCACTAGGTTTCTCAGGAGGTGCATTGCTTTGTGAAGCCAGGATCTCCTCTCCCAAGGGAGAAGTCAAATTAGTATGTATGGTAGCCAAAATATGGCCAAGAGGTATAACTGGAGTAGGTACAGACTCCTCCTTGGACAGAGGGGAACATTGTCGAGAGAGGGCATTAGCCCTAACATTCTTACTACCAGGCAGGTAGGAAACCACATAATTAAACCAAGACAAAAATAGCACCCATCTGGCCTGTCGGGGCGACAAAAATATTTTGCTTCAGATAGATAACTTAAATTCTTGTGGTCAGTAAGAATGAGCACTGGCACGCTAGTACCCTCAAGAAGATGCCTCCATTCCTTGAGTGCCAAAATTATGGCCAGTAATTCCCTGTCGCCAATTTCATAATAGCACTCCGCTGGAGACAATTTCTTAGAGAAGAAACCACACGGATGCAAGGAACCGTCAGGCGTAGGACGTTGAGACAAGAGGGCACCTACTCCAGTCTCAGACGCATCGACCTCAAGAACGAAAGGCAGGACAGGGTTAGGATGAGCCAGAACTGGAGCGGCAGCAAAGGCAGTCTTAAGACTATCAAAGGGCCTTAATGGCAGTAGGTGACCAATGGAGTGGAGCATTCTCTTTACAGGTCATGTCTGTGATAGGTTTTACCAAGGAAGAAAAGTTTTTAATAAACTTTCTATAGTAATTGGCGAACCCCAAAAAAAGTTGAATAGACCGAAGACCAACTGGGTGAGGCCACTGCAGAACTTCAGATAACTTGTCAGGATCCATGGAGAACTTTGCAACGGAGATAACATAACCTAGGAAGGTCACTTGAGTCTGATGGAACTCACATTTCTCGAGTTTACAAAACAGGCTGTTCTCACGTAGTCTCTGAAGAACCCGTGTAACATCAGAACGATGAGCCTCAAGTGTGGGTGAATGTATGAGGATGTCGTCCAAGTACACCACAACACACTGTTGCAACATATCTCGTAGGACATCATTAATAAATTCCTGGAAAACAGCAGGAGCATTACATAGGCCAAAGGGTACACACAAGATACTCATAATGCCCACTCCTGGTGTTAAATACTGTTTTCCATTCGTGGTCCTCCTTGATCCTAACGAGATTGTATGCTCCTCTCAAATCAAGATTAGTAAAGACCGTAGCTCCCTTGAGGTGTTCAAAGAGTTCCGTAATGAGCAGAATAGGGTAAGCATTCTTAATGGTAAGATGATTAAGACCCCTATAATCGATGCATGGTCTTAACTCGCCACCCTTTTTCTTCACAAAGAAGAAGCCAGCCCCTGCAGGAGAGCAGGATTTGCGGATGATCCCCCACGACAGAGCATCGGCAACATACTCCTCCATAGCACAATTCTCCGCAACAGACAGAGGGTAAACCCGGCCCAGAGGAGGAATGGCTCTGGGTTGCAGGTCTATGGCACAATCGTAAGACCGGTGAGGAGGCAACGTACCGGCACTCACTTTGTCAAAAACGTCTAGGAACTCTTGGTACTCTTTTGCTGGAGGAGGGGGGTATCAACGGCACTACTAGCCAAGTGTAGCTTGAATACTTTGGATTCCCTACTAACCCCTTGTCGCCCTTAGTGTATGTGGGAATTATTCCCTTACAAATATTTTGGACTAGAAAAGGTGCTATGTAGTTTTCAACATATGAAACTTAAAGTAGAGAGAAACTCTAACTCAACAGACTACATATATAGCACTCCTAAGGGTTAATGTAGGGTACATCTATGAGTAGTACAAAAGACTCTATTCCTTAAGGCAAATCAGAGTTACTGATAATCTAGTGAGCTTGCGTGTTCAACGTTAAAACATAACTTTTATTGTGTCAAAATTTAATATAAAATACTGGAAATTAATTTAAAAACACTCTCAGATGCTGGAGGAACAGTAATTAACCTGTTCACGTTAGATTGATTCTAGTAAAGTAGGTCATATATTATGCTGGTTGACTATTTTGGTGTAGTTGTATCAAGTGCGTTTAAGCTGATACAGACTCATAACAAGAAGTCTTATTGAGTTGTTGTGTGTATATATATATATATATATATATATATATATATATATATAAAAAGAGACAAAGAAAGATACTTTGTAATCTTTGCTTATAGTAATGTTGGTAAAGTATCAATTTATATATTATATTATACACAAGTGTCACTGCATATTGCAGATTGACCAGCCGGGGGTCGCGTAACTAGTTAGCACGAAGGAGTCTCGTTCGTTATCGGAATTAACCAGACAAATCGCTCCACCAACTAAGAACGGCCATGCACCACCACCCACAGAATCGAGAAAGAGCTATCGATCTGTCAATCCTTTCCGTGTCCGGGCCGGGTGAGGTTTCCCGTGTTGGTACTCCTCTGGCAATTGAGACACTGAAGAAGTGCACAAGACTTTAACTGTTTTCCGAGGACAAGTAGAAATACATTGCGGAGACCACAACAACATTTCGGACCTGCACCAGTCGAGACTGGGATTGTGCTTTTGGAGCCAGGGATAACCCAGAACAACCGGAAAATGGGGAGAGTTTATCACCTGGAACTAGAGGGTTTCAAAATGGAGAGCCCCAACAGCCATGGATAACGGAGCAGTTTTGTGAATAACGAGTGCGGGCTGAATGGGCCTGCCATCAATGGCGTCAATAGCAAGCGGAACGGACCGAGGCAAAACAGGAATGGAGTGCTTTGATACAAAAGCACTGTCAATGAAATAGCCCGCAGCACCGGAGTCAACAAAAGCCTGGGTGACTATGGAGGAGTCCACCCAGGAAAGGACAACCGTGACCAAAGGTTTCTCCTTTAGCGGTTCCGGGGACGAGGATAAACCACCCAAGGTCTCCCCCCGACAGGACCTTAGGTGTGAGCGTTTCCCGACCGTGTAGGACAAGACTTCAAAAGGTGGCCCTGTAACCCACAATAGAGGCAGAGACCCTCCCTCCTCCTAAAGGCCCTCTCCGCCGCGGAGAGACGCATGAATCCCAACTGCATCGGCTCAGCAATACCTGGTGACTCGGGACCAGGAGGCATGGGAGGAGAGGGAGGCATGGGTGGGAACGAACACGTAGGAGACAACGGAACAGGAGGCTTCTGCAAACGCTCCTTGAAAGAGGAGTAAATCTCTGGCAGCAACCTAGTCTTTAATCGCATCAGAGAGCCCATGAAAGAAGGCGGCAACAAGGGCTTCATTGTTCCAACCTACCTCTGCGGCAAGCGTACGGAACTCAGTGGCATACTGAGCAACAGATCTTGTACCTTGCTGAATGGACATGAGTCGTTTAGCAGCAGAGGAGGAGCGAGCCGGAACATCAAATACCCTTTGAAAGGAGGCCACAAATTCAGGGTAATTTGAAATCACAGGTTTATTAGTCTCCCACAAGGGATTAGCCCAGGCAAGAGCTGTATCAGAGAGTAACGAGATGAGAAATCCCACCTTATCTCTGTCAGAGGGAAACGCCTGAGGTAACATCTCAAAGTAAATGCCCACCTGGTTCAAAAACCCTCTGCACTGATTAGGATCGCCTCCATAATGCTGAGGTAGAGGTGCAGAACCGGACATGCTCCTGGTAGGACTAGTTGCAACAGCGGAAACAGGAGTAGCCATAACTTGCAGGACACTTTGGTCCAAATGTGCAGTGTGAGTCAGCAGGGTTTGCAGGGCTAGTGCAAATTGATCCAAGCGGTGATCCTGTTCATCCATCCTTGAAATTATGGCAGGTAAAAGTGGATTACTAGCACCATCAGGATTCATGGCCCTTGCATAATGACAGGGTGCCAGAAATCAGACTGAGACGAGAAATGCAAAAATAATCACATCTTTATTAATAGCAAAAAATAATAAAAGTCCACAAGTGAAATAACAAGCCAGGAATCAAAACTAGAGCTGGTAGTCAGACGAGCCGAGTCAGGAGCCAAAGCGAAAAGTTAGACGAGCCGAGTCAGGAGCCAAAGCGAGTAGTCAGACGAGCCGGAATCAGGAACAAGGAGAACAGCAGAGTCAGGAACAAGCCAGAGATCAGGAACCAGTAGGGACGTCAGACAGCCAGGTAATACTCAGGTCTGAGACAATGCAAGGGCAAAGCATATTGAACAGAGGCCCTTTAAATAATAAGTGATGACATCACAATTCTGAGACTGCATCCTGTCTCACACGGATGATGTACACCAGTCTGGCCATAAAAGGAAGTGCAGGAAATGAGCAGCATCACACAGTATGCACCAGAGTCAGCAAGAGAGGTGAGTAAAATGGCTGCCAGCAGCACATGACAAACAAAGCAGGGAAAAAACCCTGACAAAAGTGTTGTCAGTCAGTTCTCTAAAGGGTCAGATTTCTGCATTATCTATTCTTTTACATAAGCGTCTTGCGGATGTGCCAGATGTTCAATCTTTTTGTCAGGCCCTGGTTAGAATCAGGCCTGTGTTTAAATCTGTTGCTCCTCATTGGAGCCTTAACCTTTTTCTTAAAGTTTTGCAGCAGGCTCATTTTGAACCAATGCATTTCATAGATATTAAGTTGTTATCTTATAAGGTTTTGTTTCTTATTGCTATTTTTTCTGCTCAGAGAGTTTCGCAACTCTCGGCTTTGCAGTGTGATTTGCCTTATCTTATTTTTCATGCAAATAAGGTGGTTCTTCGTAATAAATTGGGGTTTCTCCCTAAAGTGGTTTCGGATAGAAATATTAATCAGGAAATCGTTGTTCCTTCTCTCTGTCCCAATCCTTCTTCTCATGAGGAACATCTGTTGCACACCTTCGATGTTGTGCATGCTCTAAAGCTCTACCTACATGCTACTAAAGATTTTGTTTGTTTCTCTGGTAAGCGTAAGGGTCAGAAGGCTACCGCTACTTCTCTTTCCCTCTGGTTGAGAAGTATAATTAAGTTTGCTTATGAGACTGCTGGACAGCAGCCTCTGAGAGAATTACAGCTCACTCCACCAGGGCTGTCTCCTCTTCTTGGGCTTTCAAAAATGAAGCTTCTGTGGAACAGATTTGCAAGGCTGCAACTTGGTCCTCTCTGCATACTTTTTCTAAATTTTACAAATTTGATACTTTTGCCTCGGCTGAGGCCTCTTTTGGGAGAAAGGTTCTTCAAGCGGTGGTGCCTTCTGTTTAGGTCTGCCTGTCTTGTTCTCCCTCCCTATTCATTCCGTGTCCTCTAGCTTGGGTATTGGTTACCACTAGTTATTGGAATGATGTTGTGGACTCGCCATATCTTAGGAAAGAAAACACAATTTATGCTTACCTGATGAATTTCTTTCTTTCCGGATATGGAGAGTCCACGACCCCACCCTTAATCATTATTTTTTTTTTTACTAAACCTGAGTCACTTTTGTGTTATTCCTTTTTTCATTTCCCTTCAGTCGAATGACTGGGTATTATGGGTAGGGGAGTGACACTTAACAGCTTTGCTGTGGTGCCCTTTGCCTCCTCCTGCTGGCCAGGAGTGATATTCCCACTAGTAATTGGAATGACGTCGTAGACTCTCCATATACGGAAAGAAAGAAATTTATCAGGTAAGCATAAATGTTGTTTTCTCTGCGTTGTACCATAAGATTAAAAAATTATTATACAGTACAGGTAGTTTCAGTATATTATATATATTATTATAAGGCGTATACACATAAAGCAACAAACCAAATACACCGCCGCTCTTATTCTTTGGCACTGCTCAACCTCTAGCCGGAAGCAAAAGGGAAAGCCAAAATTAAACAGCTATGGGGTGCACGCTGAAACGGCTGAGTAAGCCTTGAAAACACAAAATCGCCAAAAACTGCAGCACTAAATTGCACCAAAGTAATACAAAATAACTTTTATTAAAGCGTTAAAATATAATTAGAAGCAGACACATTTACGCTTTTTATGCCTATCATGAGCACTTAATACCATTGTTTCCACATTTTAGCCACACTAGAACTTTTATTTTAGTTGCGCAAAAAACTAAATATTAATCCTTTTTTTCCCTTTAAATTAGTTATGCGCATAACGGAACATTTTCCACTTATTTCGGAATGAGACCCTGCATTGCGTGCATAATCACTAAACACCGTCAGCAGATGCTCCAACTGAACACTTACCTGGACCACTGTTACCCAAGTAAGATTTGCTCAGGTTTGTGCCACGTAATAAGGGACATGAACAGCCGTGGTTTGTCCAGCAACCTGTCCAGTAGATGGTAGTATAAAGTATAAGGCAGCAGATGTACTAAATAATCTAAAGCACTGGTTTCCAAACCTGTCCTCAGGCCTCCCCAACAGGCCAGGTTTTCTGTGAGAGCAGGGGAAATAACCGTGTTTACAGCTGATTACTTCACCTGTGCTCTAGTAAAGATATCCTTAAAATGTGGCCTTTTAGGGAGGGCTAAGGACAGGTTTGAAAAGAAGTGATCTAAAGGTTATCATTTTCTTTTCTGGTCTCTAAAATGTCACTAAGACGGAAGCCCTTTAAAAGGACAGTCTGATGTAAAAAGAAAATATCGTTTAAAAAGATAGATAATCCCTTTATTACCCATTCCCCAATTATGCTTCAACAAAATGAGTTTGAACTACCTAGGTTTAGCTTGCAAAAAAGAATACAAAGAGAACAAAACAAATTTGATGAGAAAACTAAATAAGAAAGTTAAATTGCTGCCCTATCTGAATCATGAAAGTTACATTTTTAAACTGAGGTTTACTAAAAGTCTGTATGTAGTGGGTGAGTATTATCCTGTGTCATTATACACACAGGATACAGCTACACATAGTCTTTCAGTAAACCTCAGTTTCATTACCCCCTGTGCTCCCTACTCTTGCCCCACCCCTGCTACTGATCATTATAGTCACAGGATACAGCTACACATAGACTTTCAGTAAACCTCAGTTTCACTACCCCCTGTGCCCCCCCTCTTGCCCCACCCCTGCTACTAATCATTATAGTCACAGGATACAGCTACACATAGACTTTCAGTAAACCTCAGTTCCATTACCCCCTTTGCTACCCCTCTTGCCCCACCCCTGCTACTGATCATTATATTCACAGGATAACACTACACATAGACTTTTAGTAAACATCAGTTTCATTACCCCCTGTGCTCCCCCTCTTGCCCCCCCCTGCTACTGATTATTATAGTCACAGGATACAGCTACACATAGACTTTCAATAAACATCAGTTTCATTATCCCCTGTGCTCCCCCTATTGCCCCACCCCTGCTACTGATCATTATAGTCACAGGGTACAGCTACAGTAAACATCAGTTTCTTTTTAATGACACGGTGAGTCCACGGATCATCTTAATTACTAATGGGATATTCACCTCCTGATCAGCAAGAGACGGCAAAGAGCACCACAGCAAAGCTGTTAAATATCACCTCCCTTCACTCCCAACCCAGTCATTCTCTTTGCCTACGTTAAGAGCAAGGAGGTGGTAAATTATCTCTGATATCACGGGAGGTAAAGGTCATCTTCTCCCTCAGGATAAGAGAAACAAACAAAAAGGACAACAGAGTAATTTTCGTTCCTTTCGAAATTTCAAGGGAAATTCTTCCTCTACTGCCTCCAAGCAGGAACAGTCTAAACCTGCATGGAGACCCAATCAGTCTTGGAATAAGGGAAAACAATCCAAAAAGACTGCTATTGAATCAAAGACAGCATGAAGGGCATGTTCCCGATCCGGGACCGGATCTTGTAGGGGGCAGACTTTCCTTCGCTCAGGCTTGGGTTTGAGATGTTCAGGATCCCTGGGCAATATAAATTGTGTCCCAGGGATACAAATTAGAGTTCAAACGTTTTCCTCCCAGAGTCAGGTTTCTGCTTTCAAGATTATCTGCAGACCAGACAAAAAGAGAGGCATTCTTACACTGCGTAGGAGACCTCTCCGACCTGGGAGTGATTGTTCCAGTTCCACTACAGGAACAGGGTCTGGGTTTTTATTCCAATCTGTTCGTGGTTCCCAAAAAAGAGGGAACCTTCAGACCAATTTTAGATCTCAAGAGTCTAAACAAATTTCTCAGAGTACCGTCCTTCAAGATGGAAACTATTCGTTCCATTCTTCCTTTGATCTAAGAGGGTCAATTTGTGACAACAGTGGATTTAAAGGGCGCGTACCTGCATATTCCCATTCACAAGAATCATCACAAGTTCCTAAGGTTTACCTTTCTGGACAAACACTTCCAGTTCGTGGCTCTTCCTTTCGATCTTGCCACAGCTCCCAGAATTTTCACAAAGGTTCTGGGATCGCTGTTGGCGGTGCTTCGATCACGGGGCATTGCAGTGGCGTCCTATCTGGATGACATCCTAGTCCAGGCGCCATCCTTACAACAAGCAAGATCCCACACAGACATGGTGTTATCCTTCCTGCAATCTCATGGGTGGAAGATAAATTTGGAAAAGAGTTCCTTAGTCCCAAATTGTCAGGATTTTTTTCCCTGTTGTTTGCCATGTGCTGCTGGCAGCCATTTTACTCACCTCTCTTCCTGACTATGGTGCATTGTGGGGGATGCTGCTCATTTCCTACACTTACTTTTATGGCCAGACTGGTGTGCATCATCCATGTGAGACAGGATGCAGTCTCAGAATTGTGATGTCATCACTTAATATTTAAAGGGCCTCTGTTCAGTATGCTTTGCCTTTGTGTTGTCTCAGACCTGTTTGTGAGAGTTCCTGTGTATTACCTGGCTGTCTGACATCCTTCCTGGTTCTCTATTTTCCTTGTTCCTGATTCTGGCTCATCTGACTATTCGCTTTGGCTCCTGACTCGGCTCGTCTGACTACCAGCTCTGGTTTTGACTCCTGGCTTGTTATTTGACTTGTGGACTTTTTATTATTTTTGCGCTTCTCGTCTCACTCTGATTCCAGGCACCCTGACACAAATACAATGGTAACTTTCTTAGGAACCATAATAGATTCCCTATCAAAGATTATCGTTACTTGTCTAGTCCTTCAGTCCACTCCTCGGCCATCAGTGGCTCAGTGCATGGAGGTAATCGGGCTGATGGTAGCGGCAATGGACATCATCCCGTTTGCTCGGTTCTTCCTCAGACCTCTGCAGTTAAGCATGCTCAGGCAATGCAATGGAGATTATGCTGATTTGTCTCTTTGAATACTACTGGAGCAGGAGACAAGGGATTCTCTTCAATGGTGGTTGTCTCTGGATCATCTTTCCCAGGGAGCCTGCTTTCGCAGATCATCTTGGGTGATTGTGACAACAGACGCCAGCCTTCTAGGGTGGGGAGCAGTCTGGGGCTCCCTAAAGGATCAGGGAGTTTGGACTCAGTCAGAGTCTGTTCTTCCTATAAACATTCTGGAGCTGAGAGCGATCTTCAATACTCTTCTGGCCTGGCCCCAGTTAGCCTCTGTCCAGTTTATCAGGTTCCAGTCGGACAACATAACTTCAGTGGCTTACATCACTCATCAGGGAGGAATGAGGAGTTCCTTAGCAATGACAGAGGTAACCAAAATAATTTAAAGGGCGGAGACCCATTCTTGCTGCCTGTTGGTGATCCACATCCCAGGGGTAGACAACTGGGAGGCGGACTTCCTGAGCAGGCAGACCTTTCATCCGGGGGAGTGGGAACTCCATCCGGAAGTGTTCTCACCCCTGATTCTCAAGTGGGGTCACCCGGAATTAGATCTCATGGCATCTTGACAGAATGCCAAGCTCCCGAGATACGGATCGAGGTCCAGGGATCCCCAGGTGGAAATTATAGATGCTCTGGTGGTTCCTTGGACCTTCAGTCTAGCATACCTATTTCCTCTGTTTGCTCTTCTTCCTCGGGTCATTGCTCGAATCAAGCAGGAGAGGGCATCGGTGATCCTCATTGCACCAGCTTGACCTCGCAGGATTTGGTATGCAGATCTGGTGGAATTGTCATCTCTGCCACCTTGGAGACTTCCGATGAGGAAGGACCTTCTAATTCAAGGGCCTTTCCTTCACCCAAATCTAGTTTCTCTGAAGCTGACTGCTTGGAGATTGAACGCTTAATTTTATCCAAACGGGGCTTTTCTGAAATGGTCATTGAGACCATGATTCAGGCTCATATGCCTGTAACTAGAAAGATTTACCATAAGATATGGCGAAAATATATCTATTGGTGTGAGTCCAAGGGCTCCTCATGGAGTAGAGTTAGGATTCCTAGAATTTTATCCTTTCTCCAAGAGGGTTTGGAGAAAGGATTATCGACAAGTTCCCTAAAGAGTAAAATCTCTGCCTTATCTATTTTGTTACACAAACATCTGGCAGATGTTCCAGATGTACAATCATTTTGACAGGCCTTGGTCAGGATCAGAACTGTGTTCAAACCAGTTACTCCTCCATTGAGTTTGAATTAGGATTTCTTCCTAAAGTAGTTTCTGATCGGAACATTAATCAGGAGATTGTTGTTCCTTCTTTGTGTCCCAATCCTACTTCTCAGAAGGAACGGCTTCTGCACAATTTGGATTTGGTTTGTGCTTTAAAGTTTTACCTGCAGACGACTAAGGATTTTCGTCAGTCTTCTGCGTTGTTTGTAGTTTTCTCAGGAAAACGTAAGGGACAGAAAGCTACGGCTACTTATCTTTCTTTTTGGCTGAAGAGCATCATTCGTTTTACATATGAGACTGCTGGACAGCAGCCTCCTGAACGAATTACGGCTCATTACACTAGGGCTGTTGCTTCCTCATGGGCATTCAAGAATGATGCTTCGGTGGAACAGATTTGCAAAGCCGCAACTTGGTCTTCTCTTCACATTTTTTCAAAATTCTACAAGTTTGACACTTTTGCCTCAGCTGAGGCGACTTTTGGGAGAAAGGTTCTTCAAGCAGTGGTGCCTTCCGTTTAGGTTCCCTGTCTTGTCCCTCCCGTATCATCTCTGTACTCTAGCTTGGGTATTGATTCCCATTAGTAATTAAGATTATCCGTGGAGTCATTGTGTCATTAAAAAGAAAACAACATTTATGCTTACCTGATAAATGTATTTCTTTTTTGACACAATGAGTCTACGGCCCGCCCTGTTTTTGTAAGACAGGTTGGGGGTTATTTTAAACTTCAGACACCTCTGCACCTTGTTACTTCCTTTCTCTCCTTTACTTCGGTAGAATAACTGGGTTGGGAGTGAAGGGAGGAGCTATTTAACAGCTTTGCTGTGGTGCTCTTTGCCGCCTCCTGCTGACCAGGAGGTGAATCTCCCATTAGTAATTAAGATGATCCGTGGACTCATTGTGTCAATAAATAAATACATTTATCAGGTAACCATAAATTTTGTTTTCATTACCCCCTGTGCTCCCCCTCTTGCCCCACCCCTGCTACTGATCATTATAGTCACAAGATACAGCTACACATAGACTTTCAGTAAACCTCAGTTTCACTACCCACTGTGCAACCCCCTCTTGCCCCACCCCTGCTACTGATCATTATAGTCACAGGATACAGCTACACATAGACTTATAATAAACCTCAGTTTCATTACCCTCTGTGCAACCCCCTCTTGCCCAACCCCTGCTACTGATCATTATAGTCACAGGATACAGCTACACATAGACTTTCAGTAAACCTCAGTTTCATTACCCTCTGTGCAACCCCCTCTTGCCCAACCCCTGCTACTGATCATTATAGTCACAGGATACAGCTACACATAGACTTTCAGTAAACCTCAATTTCAATACCCCATGTGCTCCACTGTATTCCCTGTGTACCTGTAGCTGTATTCCCTGTGTAGCTGTTTTCCCTGTGTACCTGTAGGTGTGTTCCCTGTGTACATGTAGCTGTATTCCCTGTGTAGCTGTTTTCCCTGTGTACCTGTAGGTGTGTTCCCTGTGTACCTGTAGTTGTATTCCCTGTTTACCTGTAGGTGTATTCCCTGTGTACCTGCAGGTCTATTCCCTGTGTACCTCTAGGTCTATTCCCTGTGTACCTGTAGGTGTATTCCCTGTGTAGCTGTTTTCCCTGTGTACCTGTAGGTGTATTTCCTGTGTACCTGTAGGTGTATTCCCTGTGTACATGTAGGTGTGTTCCCTATGTAGCTGTAGGTGTGTTCCCTGTGTACCTGTAGGTGTGTTCCCTGTGTACCTGTAGGTGTGTTCCCTGTGTACCTGTAGGTGTGTTCCCTGTGTACCTGTATGTGTACTCCCTGTGTACCTGTAGGTGTACTCCCTGTGTAGCTGTTTTCCCTGTGTACCTGTAGGTGTATTCCCTGTGTACCTGTAGCTGTATTCCGTGTTTACCTGTAGGTGTATTCCCTGTGTAGCTGTAGATGTATTCCCTGTGTACCTGTAGGTCTATTCCCTGTGTACCTGTAGGTGTATTCCCTGTGTACCTGTAGCTGTATTCCGTGTTTACCTGTAGGTGTATTCCCTGTGTACCTGTAGATGTATTCCCTGTGTACCTGTAGGTCTATTCCCTGTGTACCTGTAGGTGTATTCCCCGTGTAGCTGTATTTCCTGTGTACCTGTAGGTGTATTCCCTGTGTACCTGTAGGTTTATTCCCTGTGTGCCTGTAGATGTATTCCCTGTGTACCTGTAGCTGTATTTACTGTGTACCTGTATTCCCTGTGCACCTGTAGCTGTATTCCCTGTGTACCTGTAGGTGTATTTACTGTGTACATGTAGGTGTATTCCCTGTACCTGTATTCCCTGTGTACCTGCAGCTGTATTCCCTATGTACCTGTAGCTGTATTCCCTGTGTACCTGTATTCCCTGTGTACCTGTAGCTGTATTTACTGTGTACCTGTAGGTATATTCCCTGTGTGCCTGTAGGTGTACTGCCTGTGTAGCTGTATTCCCCGTGCAGCTGTTTTCCCTGTGTACCTGCAGCTGTATTCCCTATGTACCTGTAGCTGTATTCCCTGTGTACCTGTAGGTGTATTCCCTGTGAATCTGTAGCTGTATTCCCTGTGTACCTGTAGCTGTATTTACTGTGTGCCTGTAGGTGTATTCCCTGTGTAGCTCTTTTCCCTGTTTACCTGTATTTCCTGTGTACCTGTAGGTGTATTCCCTGTGTACATGTAGCTGTATTCCCTGTGTACCTGTAGGTGTGTTCCCTGTGTACCTGTAGGTGTGTTCCCTATGGCCTAGATTTGGAGTTCGGCGTTAGCCGTGAAAACCAGCGTTAGAGGCTCCTAACGCGGGTTTCTTACGGACTCCGGTATTTAGAGTACAGTTACCGACACTCAAAAAAAACCTAACGCTCACATTTCTACCGACACCTCAGACCCAGTAGTAAACATATACCGACAAAAAAAAGATCCACAAATCAAATAAAAATTATTACACAAACTACACTTACAGTCATACAAACACTACACTATGTTTATTTTTCATATTCAATAATTTTTCATCAAAATACAAAGGATTAAAGTTGCGAGATCTCGGGTGTTTGAAAAAAAAAAACACAAATCCATTTTCCCATTGACTTACATTGACACACGGGAAAAGACCCTCATATACCTACATCTAACTAATAACATTATCACAAACATACACTCATCGATGCATACAAACAATATACACCACATGACATACCCAAAATATTTATTTATCACAAAAAGAACACGATTTAGTTACTTTTTCACAAAAGCTCATGACGCCACTCACTTTACGATGAAAACCAGTCTTAGAAAAAAATGACCAATTTTTAGAGCCTCCATTGACTTCTATTGGGAAGACGTGCTCGTGCACGCGAAACCCTCATTTCCCTAACGCACGCAAATAGCGTAGACAGAAAAACTCCAAATACCAGCGCTAGAAAAGACATGATTTCATGCGTTAGACCCAGCTATGATAAATAGATCAAGAAATGACTATTTCCCTATGGTGGATTTATGGATTTTACTGTTTGAATATTCACAACACCATTAAATTCTTTCATACTTTTATATTACATCAACTACAAATCAACATCACTAGTAACAACATTTTTGTTTTAAAAATATTACATTTAAACGGACACAAAAATAATGTCAACTTTTCAGGATTCACAAACACTACACAATGGGAAAAAATTCTCATTTACCTTTATTATTGCATTTCAGTTATTCAACTCATATGCTTGCAGCAACAGCATATCTACATAGGCTTAACACATGATCACTCATGGATGCACATATATTACTTTTATCATTCACTCATACATGTGCATTCAAATGATGGGGGGAAAACACATTACATTCTCTCTAGGAATCACAAAACAGAACATATGGATTTTACTGTACTTTTAACATCATGATTCCATCACCAGAAACCATTAGGAATTACGTACAACAAGAACATCAGTACACCAGATTACAGATGTCACTTTATGGGAAGGAACAACAATGCCAGACCGCTATATACAAGTCAGCATATGTGGGACACAATCACAATATATACGTACATGTACATAACACGCATCACCCATCACGCAACCACAAAGCACACATTTAGATTTTATTCAGCACACAATAACAATGTAGTCAAATACAACAACACAATGAGGATTTATGAACTACATAGGCAGGGTAATAATATCATGACGTCATTAGAAGATTCAACCATACACATCACAGATTCACCACTGTACCGCCCCTTTCGGAACTTTAACACTCAATACTACAATACAACATATACGTAAACAACAGTTTGGAACAGCATTATTAAGGCGATTTCAATGGGACAATTAATAAATATTGTCAGATCGCAAATCACTTATATATATAATACTACAGATGACAGCCGGAAGTTCTTCAGTATTAGTGCCATTTGAATGGGACGCATACAATATTGACATCTCGGCAATCACTGATATATACAATACTACAGATGACAGCCGGAAGTTATTCAGTATTAGTGCGATTTGAAAGGGACGCATACAATATTGACATCTCGGCAATCACTTATATATACAATACTACAGATGACAGCCGGAAGTTATTCAGTATTAGTGCGATTTGAAAGGGACGCATACAATATTGACATCTTGGCAATCACTTATATATACAATACTACAGATGACAGCCGGAAGTTATTCAGTATTAGTGCGATTTGAAAGGGACGCATACAATATTGACATCTCGGCAATCACTTATATATACAATACTACAGATGACAGCCGGAAGTTATTCAGTATTAGTGCGATTTGAAAGGGACGCATACAATATTGACATCTCGGCAATCACTTATATATACAATACTACAGATGACAGCCGGAAGTTATTCAGTATTAGTGCGATTTGAAAGGGACGCATACAATATTGACATCTCGGCAATCACTTATATATACAATACTACAGATGACAGCCGGAAGTTATTCAGCATTAGTGCGATTTTAAAGGGACGCATACAATATTGACAGCTCGGCAATCACTTATATATACAATCCTACAGATGGCAGCTGTTACTTTATTGTTTACAAACAATATTGCAGCAACATTGATCGATCACATTCGATGCACATTATACACAACTATGCACTTTCATTCATGTTAGCCTGGACGTGTGCTTGTTACTATAAGATCGCGTTTAAGAAATATTGATTACGCATATGAACAAACATTACAAACATGCACTGTATGTGTGATATTTGACACTTTCACATTGAGAATCATTGTTGGAAAATAACATTTCAGCAAACAACAAATAAACGCCCACTGTGAAAGCATTCGCGCCGCTCACATACAAACAGGTGAATACAATCAGCAATCATTACAAACTCACTACCATTGGACTAATTGTACTATAAATCCCCCAAACAACATGGCCAATGCATCACTTGTGATCCACATCAGATCAAGTGCTTACCTTGTTACGCTGTTTTGAAAGATGGATGACGATGACATGGTAGACGCTGCTGGTGCTGCTATTGGCGAACTAGCTGTTGGTCGAATCAGGCAGCCTCGGCGGCTCAGACTGAGACGAAGGGGTCATCTGGTTCGAGGTCCTCGTGTCTACAGGGTGAGACCCACCTTGGAAAACATGAGCGACTTTGAGGTTTTTGATAAGTATCGGCTCGATCGCGAACAGCTCATTGGCCTTTACGATCTTCTTAAACCTCATTTGGAGCCACGTATAAGAATAAGGACTGCTGTTCCCGCTATGAGTAGGATGCTAAGCTGTCTATACGTCCTGGCCTCCGGGAGTTTTCAATCCGGAGAACTGTACATGCATGGCCTGGCTCAAGGTACATTCTCTGGGGTGTTTGATAACTTTCTGGACGCCATGGTACGTATCAGTAAGCAATACATAGGATTCCCACAGAATGATGGTGATTGGAGGCGCCTGAAGCGGGAATTCTTTGATATTGCTCAAATGCCCAATGTCTTGGGAGCCATAGATTGTACCCACATTGCGCTGCGTGCTCCAATTGATGACTCGCCCTTCAGAAATCGCAAACATTTTCATAGCCTCAACGTGCAGTATGTTTGTGACGCACCGATGAGGATTATGCATGTGTGTGCGAATTTTGGAGGAGCTTGTCATGATGCCCGCATCCTCTCTCTGTCGTCCCTGTGGAGACAGTTTGAGGAAAGACAAATGCCCCCTGGTTATCTCGTTGGTGAGTATTTGTGCACAACATGGTTAATTATTTTGACAATTGCCACTGTAGTTTTAAAATGTTAGCGTAATGTTCAGCTATAGGATGCAATTTAACCATATATTTTCCCCCCGCTAATGTCTACTTTTAGTTCAATGCAGATATGTAGCATGTCTTACCTTAAATGCTCAGATAGAGAATGTAATGTAACCATGTAGTTAGCATTTTACACAAGGCTTGATTTAGGAGAAATACGCATATGTAGCATGTCTTAGCTGAAATGGGAAGATATTAGCTAATGCAATTTAACCATGTCATTGTCTCTTTCCGCAAATGTCTTTTAGTTCAATGCAGATATGTAGCATGTCTTACCTTAAATGCTCAGATAGAGAATGTAATGTAACCATGTAGTTAGCATTTTACACAAGGTGTCAGAGTATTTCAGTTATGCTGCTTTTCCTTTAAGGTGTACTAACCAATCACAGGTACACACTCCCTTTATCACACCTGCTCACACCCCCAAGCTTTGCTTAGTAATTTGTAAAACTCCCTGAGAGACATACTTGTTCCTGAGCTAACTACCAATTTAACTATACTTTAAACAACCTAAGGATTTCAAAGTACTATTCAAATATTTCTATCTGTGTGAGCAAACCTAATCTAATCCTTTCAGAGTGTTTATTTATATTTCAGACTGATTCAGCCTTTCTGTTTCATCTCTCCCTGAACCGGATGCCTGCAGTTTTCACAGACTTCCAGCTGCACTCAGCTAATCAGACTGCAGCCTGTTCCACATTTTCACAGACTGATTTACCTAACTAATGAGTGTAATATCCAATCTCATCAAAGGTAACTCTCAAACCTTGTTCCATAATTGTTTCAGCTTTAATATTGTCAGAAATCCTTCTGAGCTCTGGATAAGTGATTGTGGTGACATCACACTCCAAACACCGCGCCTCTCTCCCTCAACACAGGATCTCATCTCTGCATGTCAGCTGCAGCTTCAACTGAAGGGAGACAAGCATATCTGATCTGGTTAGTTAACTAAAGTATAAGATTTCTATGTCTAATGACTGTATGACTACTACTTGCATTTATTCCTGAACTACAAAGTACCTTGCTAACTTACTAATTTCCTGTGCTGTTTGTATCTGACTGTTAGCTAAACAGTTCAGAATCCTACCAATATTAAAAGGCTTAATTTACACCAAATCAACCTGGTGTCACTTCACATAGTGTTCACTTTCTGATTTGGTGTTACAAAACACAATTTTATTGTCTTAACAGTTACTCAAGTTAATACTGTTAATGTTACACAAGGCTTGATTTAGGAGAAATACGCATATGTAGCATGTCTTAGCTGAAATGGGAAGATAGAGAATAATATTGAACTAGATATTTTAAAGTTAAAATAAACATTTGTTAATGGATTATCGTGTACAAAACTTTTTATTGTACTACAAATACTATTTTGAGGATTCTGTTGGAATTATGTTCTGTTCATAATTTATAGGTGATTCTGGGTACATGAGCCGGCCTTGGCTCATTACCCCCTTGCGTAGCCCGACTGATGTGTCTGAGGAGCGCTACAATAGGGCTCATAAGAGAACCAGGGCGGTGGTTGAATGGATGTTCGGGCTCCTGAAGATGAGGTTCAGGTGCCTGGACAGGTCGGGAGGAGCCCTCCAGTACAACCCAAAGAAGGTGGCTAAGATCGTTGTAGCCTGTAGCGTCCTGCATAATATTGCACAGCGGGCTGGGATGCTGCAGGCCGTCCGGCCGGACAGAAACCTCCTCAGAGATGAGGAGGATGATCCTGTTCTAGAGGGGCCATTCCGGGACGAGGGGCTCAATGTCAGAGCAGACAACATCAACCGCAACTTTAGACGGTAAAGAATAGAAGTTAGACTGGAGTATTATCAATAGATGTGAACTGTAGGGAAATGACAAGTAGAGAATTGTGCTAAAAATGTGTTTCATTTATTAATATAGGTGATGCTCTGGGCATTGGGTCCTGTAGCGAGTCTTTGCCACCTGGTTTTTAAAGAGGACATCAGCTGGTAAGTATAAATGTCTGGACTGTTGCTGGCATGAATTGTACACAAATACATCATATGGCATACATTTTCTAAACTAGTATTTAGTTTACACATTACTTAAAATGAAAATACTCAGAAAGGGATCCTCTAGCATGACTATGGTTCAATGTCACACATTAGAGGTTTGTTCTGCTCAATATGACTCATCTTCACACTTGATAGAACATAACACAAGATGCTACACAGTAAGCTAATGACAGAAATTTCTTATGAAATGGGGGGTGGGAGAGGGCTAGAGAAATGATTCACACACTTGTAGTAATTTTGAATAAACCTTTTATGCCATTAGGGAGCTGACTTAATCTAAAGACTGAAAGGGAAGAATTAGAAGCCTGACAGTGAAGATTGCCCAGACTGACAGTGGAAAAAGCCAAGATTGAAATTGAAGTATACCAATGGGATCATGTCTGGCATTATCTTTCAAATCTGCTGACCTTGAAAAGCATACAAAGACATGTTCACATGGTAAGTGCCAACTATTTAATAGAATAAGGCTGTTGAGGCATCCTATTGGAGACACTTAGATTATTTTCAAATTTTTAGATGGTATTTCACAGTCCTCTATTTTTGAAATGATGAATAAGACACCTATTGAAGATCAACTTTTTACCCCTGAATTGACTTTCAAAGACCATGCATTATCCAGGTTGGTGTACCAATGCATGCTAGTTAAGAATCACAGGAAGAATGTTGAATATTAGTAGCTTCCATACATTAGTCATATTTAGTTCTTAATTAGATATTTAGGGATCACAATCAGACACTTAGATGAATTTCTAATTTTTAGATGGGATTTCAGTCCTCTATTTTTGAAATGATGAATAAGACACCTATTGAAGATAAACTGTTTAGCCCTGAATTGACTTTCAAAGACCATGCATTATCCAGGTTGGTGTACTAATGCATGCTAGCTAATAATCACAGGAAGAATGTTGATTATTGGTAGCTTACATACATTAGTCATACATATTTCATCATTAGATATTTAAGGATCACAATCATAAAAAGGAATACATATTATAGTTGATATAGAGGTATTTGAATGGACATGAAATATGACATTTATGTTCAACATATATATTATTGAAATGTGATATACATTTTTATGTATAATTCGAAAATCATATATTTTTTTTTAAATATAATTAATACATATCTTTAAAAAATGTTGAACAAAGTTAGAGCATAGACACAAGATGATTGTAAATGTATTTTATGATTCTTTGACTACGTGTGTATTAACTTTTGTAAACATTTTTTTTACATTTCAGATTGGCATCTGATGACTTCCAGGAATATATTTTTATTTTTGGTTCAGAAACTATTAAATTTTAAAATGGTAATAATAAAAAGTTTAGTATTAAATACACTCTTTGGAACAGATTATAATAAATATCCATATAATCTGTCAATAAAAATCAATTTGACTCCCATGACTGGTAGTTGTCTATTTGACAAGCACATGCATAATATCAAATAATGCATTAATTGTTGAAAATCCACTGATTCAGAGAATATTACATTAAACTATCTTTTTTAACATTCATTGGGGAGTGAGATCCATCAATGCTTTTCTTTTGAAATTCTTAGATGTTAAAATAATTTCGGATATGTAGTCAATTTCACAAAAATTAATTTTTTTCACTTTTAAGAAGGGGAAGTGGTTCAATTACATTAAAGTGACAGTGTTGTTGAATGTAAAATTAATTTTATAAGATCTTGTATCTTCCTTAGGTATCTCAAAACATTATTTGCTAAATTATTTTAATTTTTACATTTATAAATGGTAGGTCATTTAACTTTATATTTTTCACAAGCTAGTTATTGGATGGCAGGTTAATCGATTTGATTTTCTAGTGGAGTCATTTAACTATAGTTAATAATATTATGTAGTTTTTAAAATCTTACCTCTTGGGTTAGACATCACATATCTATATATCATTTTCATTCCCCTTTAGTTTATTTTGACAATGTTAAATCAACATTACAAATGTTTTGGTCCTTAAAGGGACATTCACAAAGTATATTGTGTATTGATTTTTAAATTATTCATAAAATAATTTAAACATATTTAGAAAGTACTATAGAATTACATTCAGTCTTTAAATATACTTTGTAAAAAAAAAATCAATGCACATATCTTAGTCAATTACATAAGGTATCTATGTGCAACCAACAATCAGCATCAAAATAGCCTATGTAGATATGTATTTAATCCAAAAATATATATAATTACAATCTAATGATTGAATACCAAAACATATTAAGTTGTTCAAATATTATAATCTTATCCAAAATGCATACATAACATATAGCTTAATGTCCCTCTAAGCTGAAGACTCCGAAATACCTCCTTTACAATATATATTTCAGTCAGTGTGTAAAACAATCCAGAAGTTAATCTAAATTTTATTGACTCATATGTTATACTAATTTATCAAAAGGAAGGTGCCTAGGTTTCTGATATTTCAAGCATTATTGTGAAATGTTTATTTAAAGGGACATGAACTAAAAATATACTTAAAGGGAGACAGTTAAAAAATTAATGATTTATACATTCTGAATGAGTATTCTATTTTAAGCAACTTTAAAAATTGTCTCATATTATGAATGCTCCTTGTGATGTTGCTATCATTACTTTAAAAATAAGGCATTAAATAGATAATTTATTAGCTTCAGTACTCTGGACTGAACTTGGTTTTTTGTGATGGATTATTATCCAACAATCATCAAGGACAACCCAGGTTTTTGAAACAATTGTCCGTAATCTCAAATATCATTATTGATTTGCAAAGAAAGATAACAAGATAATTGTTAACATTTGAGAATCGGATTAAATTATAACGTTGATTAACATTTCATGCTCAATCTGAATCACCAACGCTAAATTTGTTTGGACAGTGTCCCTTTAAGAGATTTAAAGAGTGTATTTACTTCTCTTCCTATCTTGACATACTTTGCTTGAAAAGCATATCGAGATAGGCTCAGTAGATGAAGATTGGTGGATGCACAGAGATGCCTTATGTGATTGTCTCAACCATGTGCATTTAAATTTCTTCTGTTGAGGATATCTAAATACTAAGATAAATTGATTTACATTTTAAAGTCTAAACAATTTTCTATCTCTACAGATCATTTGATACAATTGTTTGTTTGTAATGTCTATTTAAAAATAAAGACGCCATTGCACAATAACATATATGAGCACTTCAGACAAATACAAGCTCGAGGTTTATTTACTAATAACAAACAAACCTGTAGTTTAACATTTATAAACAGATTATCCAAGTTACTGACCTTATAACCTGAATTTGAACATTCAGAAATATTGCGTGGGAAACACATCTTGAAACACCAGATTAGCATCTTTAAACATTAAAGTCTAATGTCACGCAATAGCACACAATCAATGTGCATTATGAAATACATTTAATAGAGCAATATCAATACTTCACAATAAGTCAATAAATGGATTTTATGAACAATAAAGACATACAATATTAAATGTGTATTTGTATTAAAGAAACAGACAGTTATTAAACCGAGAAATGTCTACAACATTAATAATGTGACAGTATTAGATGTTAAATAGAATTTAATCATTAATATTTAACGGATCACGGATATTAAATCTGCGTCACACATATCCGCATGACAGGCCCATGAGTTACAAATAAGTCTACATGAAAAATGAAGTTACAGCACCACCATGAGGTATGTGTAAGGAAGTTACTAAGATATGAAACATTAAGGAACGGCCAATCAGAGTTCATCACACAAACACAACTTGAGTCAGGATGGTCTCACAGACATTCTAACAATATTTCAAACTTTTATCCAATCAGATGTACAGATAACTTGTCCCATGGTGCATCTCATGTTTACTTCACCATATAAAAGTCCATTACACGTTGCCATCTTTGTCAGTTCTCTAATGCCTGCAGGCAGTATATATATTTATATATTTATATATTATATTATCAAACCGAGCAGGCATGTCAGCTCCCAGGTTCACCAAGGAGGAGAGCGCTGCACTGGTCCACGCCGTCAAGGACTTTTATCCCCAGCTGTTTGGGAACAAGAGGAGGTTGACAGATGCGCCTGTTAAGAAGGCCCTCTGGGAGTCTATCACCAATGCGGTTAGATTGGTGTGTGATGTCCAGAGGACCCAGGATCAGATCATGAGGAGATTCGGAGATATGAGGTTGCGGTTAACCAAAAAAGTCAACCTCATAAGGGACCCGCGGAAACTGTACCTACTCCCTTATGAGGTGACTTTATGCGAGCTCCTCAATCTCCGGGTCCCCAAAAGATTCAGATCCTCGCCATCCTCTGCCTCCTCTTCTTCCCTCCCAGCTGCGGGATCTGAAAGTCCTGACGCGGGGGCCAGGGCAGCTGCTTCTCCGTCCGGTGGCCTGGGAGGAGATGGAGAATCTGAACCAGGTAATTATCCAACTTCATATAATATCTTATTTTTTTTTTTTTAAATCAATAAATGTGTATATAGTCAGATACTAAACCTATACAGATCTCACAACATACACTACATATGATGTTTAGATATCTGATTTTAGATTAGTGACACATGAAATAGGAATGATGTGTCTTGCGCTCTACAGAATATGCGTCACAGAGCGAAAATGGAATTGCGCATACACGTTAACATGGCTTTGCTGTAAGTGGCATTGCTTTATACATGTTGGTCAAATGACGGATGCGTAATTCCGCTTTGAATCATTGCGCAATGATCGCGAAAATGGAATTGTGCATACACGTTAACATGGCTTTGCTGTAAGTGGCATTGCTTTATACATGTTGGTCAAATGACGGAAGCGTAATTCCGCTTTGAATCATTGCGCAATGATCGCGAAAATGGAATTGCGCATACACGTTAACATGGCTTTGCTGTAAGTGGCATTGCTTTATACATGTTGGTCAAATGACGGATGCGTAATTCCGCTTTGAATCATTGCGCAATGATCGCGAAAATGGAATTGCGCATACACGTTAACATGGCTTTGCTGTAAGTGGCATTGCTTTATACATGTTGGTCAAAATGAAATGTGAATTATTATATATGTGAAGAATACAGTATTCTTATTTTCAATATTATACATAATAAAAAAAGAAGAATCCAAATAAATTATAACATATGCCCATCAATTGATGAGAATGAAATAACACCAAAAAATAATTAAAGCTACAGTAAACAACACAACTGATTGAAAATAAGAGTACAGGATATATTTATCATGAATTGAATTGAGGAAACAATTAACTCATGGGACTACCAAAGGATTAATAGTTTTAAATTGATTTGCTAATAACGTAAAGATTTTAAACATGGCATGATTTGTATTAATGATATGCAATCCTCATTTAATATATTACAGATATGGATGTTGCTGCTGGATCCTTAAGGCAGGGCTTGTCACAGTATGGTATGTCTCATTTTAATTGACATTTGTCTTAGAAACATGGACAGAACATTACATACTAAATCCACATTGTTCAATATTTATATGTAATGTCCCTTTAATAGATGAAAATTAAATAATTCTTCGGATATCCTTAAATAACATATTAGATTTGAATTGCATGCTCAATCCCATTCATTACATCAACATATGGAGTAGAGAATTCATTAACACCAACATTGTCAAATCAATATAATTTTATATTAAAGGGATACTGATCTACTATTATTAATGTTGTCATTCAGATAGAGCATGCAATATTAATAAACATTTAAATATAATACTATCATCATATGTGAAATATTCTATTGCTAAATGTATTTTAAAATCAAGAATGTACGTTTATCTGCATCTCAATTTTGGTTGAACAACCTGGGTTTTTATTGATGATTGGTGGATACCTTCAACAAACAATATTTATTGAATACAATATTGCTTATCTGCCTTTAAGATTAAAATGTAGCAACATTCAAATTATAATAGGAGTCAATGTTAAATAATTTTGAACAGTTTGAACAGAGAAATCAATGATTTAAATTAATCATGTCAGTGTCCCTTTAATAAACAATAGATTCATTCATCTTTACATTCTTTGGATTAAACAATATTGATATATAATTCACATATTCACTGTTGGAGTTACTTTATAGATATCAGCATACTCTAACAGCACCATGATTACATATTTGTACTAATCAATTTGGTTTTGTATTGTGATAAATATGTGTTGTGTCCTAAAACAAGATTACTGTACATTGTTTAGATTTGTCAACAGCTGCTCTTCAAAATGTGGTTTGTGTGTATTCTTTTAAGAACATTGATCAATGGGTATATTTAGATATGCAATAGCATCGTATGAGATGAGTTTGATGTCTAATATAGTCTGAAATTAAACATATGTTCAATACATCATTTTTAACAGAATCCCCTTGATTCAATCAAGCATTTTCTGGTTTAATGACTGCTCTATTCTTCACATTTTCAAGTTGATTAATCTTAAAATTCGATACAGATGTGATTTAGTGATATCCCAAATGTGTTTCCTAATATATATCTATATCATTCATAGAGAGAGTTGGTGTGGTGAGCCCACAGGAATCCAGCAGTGACATAGAGCCGCCTTTGCGGTCTCCTGGTAAGTCCATTGACTCATTTATATGTCATTGAAGGTGTATTGGTAATCAATATTATGAGCATGATTCTGATGAAGCATAACATTTGAAACAAACATATAATTTTCTCTTCTGATTATATATTAATTTTCTTTTAATATTGAAAGATTAATAATTAAAACTTTATTAGTCTACACATTTGTTATTCAGAAGATGTATAGCATATGTTTGTTTCCATGTTCATTTTTGACAACAGTCATCAAGTGATACACACATGAGAAATCTTAAATGTTCTATGTACTATGCTTTTATGATTTATAAATTAATACAAACAATACATCGAAAATATGAATCATTGAGAATAACAAATCTAATGTAATTTGTATGCTCCATCAAAATGATGTAAATCATAACTTTGGGTGTGTATATCTTTAATGCAACATTGATGTGTGTCTTTGAACAACAGTAACATATGTTATAATATCTGTTCTTAACATGTACACAACATGTTATGTTTTACAGAGATTGATTTAACATATGTGACGGAGGAGGAAGAGGCTGCCTTGGAGTCTAATGGTATGTGAAATATATCTATCATGTTTCCAACATGTTGCTTTATTTGAAATCATTTCATTGAAGACATTCAAAGTCTACAGCTTTTGCACTTTAAAAAGGAATATTATTTGTCTGTTCATATACACTACTGCCCCCTTTCTATATCAGGCAGCATGAAATTTTTTTTTGTTTTTAAAAATGTATAATTCATGCCATCATTATGTCACATGCATATTCCAGGCCAAAACACAATAATAATGTTATAATTGTACAGACAGTAATTGATATTCATCTGAGTGCCTATATGCATACCATATCCTCATTTCCTAATTGTTTACAAATTCAAACACACTTCTTAGTATATTGAAAACATAATCAATTTGAAATGCGTTGATTTGATTTCATGATGTATGAGATGTTAATATATATTTATTAAATTTTCAGATGGATCCACCACTTCTGGTCATCTGGTTTCCGCCCCTGCCCAGTCCCCTGACCAGTCACAGACCCCTGCCCATGCCCAGACCCCTGCCCATGCCCAGACCCCTGCCCATGCCCAGACCACTGCCCATGCCCAGACTCCTGCCCATGCCCAGACCCCTGCCGGCCCTTCCCATTTATCATTTCCTGCCCCTCCCAAAAAACGCCCCTACAACCCCCTTCACCGCTTTCCCCGTATTATGGCCCGTACAGCTGCCCAGACCCCAACTCCCCACTCCCCAGCTGTACGGCCTACCCCAGAGCATCAGCTCATCCCTCCCCAAGCCAATCCCATCCCTCCCCAAGCCAATCCCATCCCTCCCCCCTGTCTCAACCTTCATTGTCCTGGGTGTCGGATTGTCCTTCCCAGGCACAGCTGTAAGTATTATTCAAAATCAACATTATAAGATACTTAAAGGTACACTGAAGGAAAGTATTTTCTATTGTGATTCAAATAGAGCATGCAATCAAATTTATAATTTACTACTCTTATGAATTATTCTTCATTCTCTTGATATCTTTATTGAAACTAAGAAATGCCTATAATTATTTTAAAAAATAAAATAATTGTGGACATCATTTCTTTATTGTTGGATGAATGTATCCATCAACCAGCAGGGACAAACAAAGTTGATAAACAAATATGGCCTGCCCTAAAAACTGACATTCTTGCATTCAAAATCTAGCTATAGAATTCAAACATTTAAAGAATATGTGTAATTTTTAAATATTTGTAATGTCATGCTCTATCTGAATCAGTCAATTAAATATTTAGGTTCAGTGTCCCTTTAATTGGATATCACTACATATACCAATCACCACTACTTGGATCCAACAATTAATGTACAAATGTTTATACATTATCTCTTGTCTAACCCAGTGGGAATGTAATTTCTTCAGGTTGCTATGTTTACACAGCTTGTCCTCAATGCCAAAATGTTTAAGGATAGGTGTGCCTACCACAGTATAATTAAAATATTTAAATTGCTAATGTAAGTACAATGTAAATCCTTTAACAAGATTTTATACACTCAAGCTGTATAAGTGGATCATCTAAAACCAATTAAAGGGGACAACATGTTTGAGTAAACTGTCCCTTTAATGATTTCGGTCTGTCTGAATAACATAATTCATGTGTAAAGAATAAATTTAAACTAATTGATGTAAAGAATGATTTGTCTTTATGATGACAATGTATATTTTCTATTTTTTTCGTCTGTTGTGTAATTATCATTAATATTTAATTTATTCTTTATTTTAGGCTGTGACTCAGCATGGCTCATGCTAGAAGGTATAGCAAGAGTAGAGCAGGCCGTGTTGAGGAACGCAGCTGTCCTGAGAGGGATGAACGACACCATGCAGGCCCAGCTCCGGGTTCAGGACTTGACTCTGCGTGAAATTATGCGATTAAGTTCAAGGCCTGAATCTGGAGCTGGACATGCACAGGACAATGAAGAGGATGACCAGTAAGTGGAGGATCTGGAGATGCTCCAAGGTGGCAGATAAGAATCCTCCGTCCACATGTTGATGTTTTTTTTTTATTGTTGCCATTTGGCCTTTTTAAAAGTTTATTGTTGTGCCTGTTGCACTCTTTTACCTTGTCATATGTCTCCAATGGGGCTATGGTGGCCCTTGGCAACTCTCTTCATGGACTGTGATGCACTCTTTTACCTTGTCATATGTCTCCAATTGGGCTATGGTGGCCCTTGGTAACTCTCTTCATGGACTGTGATGCACTGTGTTACCTTGTCATATGTCTCCAATGGGGCTATGGTGGCCCTTGGCAACTCTCTTCATGGACTGTGATTTACTCTTTTACCTTGTCATATGTCTCCAATGGGGCTATGGTGGCCCTTGGCAACTCTCTTCATGGACTGTGATGCACTGTGTTACCTTGTCATATGTCTCCAATGGGGCTATGGTGGCCCTTGGCAACTCTCTTCATGGACTGTGATGCACTGTGTTACCTTGTCATATGTCTCCAATGGGGCTATGGTGGCCCTTGGCAACTCTCTTCATGGGCTGTGATGCACTGTGTTACCTTGTCATATGTCTCCAATGGGGCTATGGTGGCCCTTGGCAACTCTCTTCATGGACTGTGATGCACTGTGTTACCTTGTCATATGTCTCCAATGGGGCTATGGTGGCCCTTGGTAACTCTCTTCATGGACTGTGATGCACTCTGTTACCTTGTCATATGTCTCCAATGGGGCTATGGTGGCCCTTGGCAACTCTCTTCATGGACTGTGATGCACTCTTTTACCTTGTCATATGTCTCCAATGGGGCTATGGTGGCCCTTGGCAACTCTCTTCATGGACTGTGATGCACTGTGTTACCTTGTCATATGTCTCCAATGGGGCTATGGTGGCCCTTGGTAACTCTCTTCATGGACTGTGATGCACTCTGTTACCTTGTCATATGGCTCAAATATTCCTTATTTTTACAAGATTATTTCTAAACGTTGTTGATGTTTTCTTACATACTAATAAAAGACATGTAATTGCACGATTCTTTGTCCTCATTCTTTATGTTATTTTTTTAAAGCTCTAGTTTATCTTGTTGATCCTTAAAGGGACCTACCAAAAATATTTTTTTATTAAAAATCATATATGTAAGACAATTGTAAATGACTTTAAGATTAACATCTCCAATGTAATCTTATTATTTGTCTTTATATATTTTTCTCTTAACTTTATCATTGCATGATTATGATTAGCATAGTAATTTTTTTTATATATGTATATATAGATTGTTATTTGTGTATATATGTATATTTCAATTTTCACATCCATGTGTGTATTTAGAAACTCTGCATGAATTGATGCACCTTTAACAAATGATCTGAGGATTGATACAATGATATAATCCCTGTAAAGTGTTCATTTTATTGAAATAGTATTGTCTATGTGTATCCTCTTTTTAAAAACAAAATAATGTCCCTTTAAGGGATGGTGAGCACAATTGTTAATGAATGTATTTCCATTTCTAAAGCGTTTTTGTCCTTTTTACATGAACAAGGACATATAATCTTATTAATAAACAATCTTATTGTAATGTTGACAGCACATGTATTTCATTTTCTATTCTATCTTATTGTAAAAGTGTAACCAAATAAATCTCTGTGTGTAATGCAAATATTTTAGATGATGAATATTTTTTTAAAAATATGTTAACAAAATAATTCTACTCCCATATATGGCTATAGGTAGGCTGACCATATTTAAACTTGAATAAATGACACGTTTAATCAATCCATGTATCATTATTGTTATTCCAAAACAATCAAAACATATCTTAAAACATCAATGGCATATGTATTTCTCATGTGTATCTTTTAAATGTTAAAGATATACACCATAGCTATAGTTCAAGGGACAGTCAAGTCAGAAAAGATGATTCATGATTTGGTGACATTCCTAGATAGCAATCTAGACACATACTAGTTCCTAAAATATAAATACGTTTTTTAGTGATATGCCAAGCTGTCAACTGAGTCCTTGTATTGGCTGCGGTTTTTCAGCTATCTCGGATGCGCCATGTTGCTTAAAACGTCACCTGCCAGGCTGTCCAATGATTCCTTGTATTGACTGACGTTCTTACGTGATCAAGAATGTGCCTTTTATTGGATGGCGTTTTGACGCGATCAAGGATGCGCCTTTTTTTTGGGCGTTCTTACGTGATCAAGAATGTGCCTTTTATTGGATGGCGTTCTTACGTGATCAAGGAAGCGCCATGTTAAGACGTCACATGCAAAGGTAAAAAAACGTATGATTGGATTACGTAGTCCCGCAATATTTGTTTGTGCACGTTAAACACGTTTGTGACTGCAGCCAATTTTAAAAACCTTGCGAATATGTATTATTTGCATCATGTTACATTGTTGACCCGTAGCTGATAAAGACCACCACATTCTCTTTTGCTGGATGTCTGGTTGAATAAACGAACGAAAGCAAAATGTTTTCATGCATATGATATTTCGAGGCAAGTGCAAATCTCTATAGTCCATGTTGTTTAATATGTTTGTCAACAATATGTTCCTTTTTCATAAAAATGACTGTTGTTTTTAATGTTAAAGATATCTAATTAATAAATATGCGCTATTGTGTTAGAATAAAGTAATCAATATGCATTTAGCTTTATCATATGCTAAATATATGATGCCGACTTCTTCTAAATGTAATTTCGTTGTATATTTTATTAAAGGTTCATTAGACACTCACATTATAAATCAAAACTTTTTATTTTGTCTCTAGTTAGATAGTCCATTGTTTAACAAATACACGTTTCATTTTGCTTCTGTTCAAAGAAAATGTAATTAATCCTCGCCCAGCCTCTGAGTTTCATGTGAGTACCATCTCCAGCTTTCTCCTGTTTGTGTAAAGGGTCTTTTCATATGTTAATGATGGGGTATTGTCTTGTTTTACGGTTGTAATGGGGGTTCAACTATATTTTCAATAGAGCTAACCCGATTTTCTTTGAAAGTGTTTGAAGCTTTGTAATATTGATATCAGTATATGTTAATCTTGTTGTTTGTAGTAGTGTCTATTACATACAGTTCTGTTAAAAATATAGTATACTGTCCCTTTAATGCAAATGTTGATTTTTGCATCATGTATGAGTTCCACGTTGTTTAATCTTCAAATATATTATTGTTAGCATATTTTCACCCCCCACTCCTAAAAGGACTTTAAACCATATTCATTGTTCAAACAAATGTCTTTCTAAAAAAATATTAACACAATAATGTCTCTTTAAGAAAATATACTTTATTTAACACGTCAATATAAATCTGATTTCAATATTTAATTTTTGACCAAGTACATGTAGATATACCAACAAGCTTCAAATATGTGTTAGCATATGTAATTTTGTTAAAGGGACAGTTTAGAAAACAAATAATGTTTTGCATTATAAAAGTCAATTTTGTAATATCAATGATATCAAAGGTTTCTCACCAATTAATCATTTGTCTTTGTTTATTTAAATTTGCTAGCTAAACCTATGAGGTTTGTGTGCTCATTTCTTCGAGCTTGAAGAGTGCATGTAATCATTATACAATTTGACCACTAGAGGGCATTTGGATAGCATTTGTATATGTAAAACCTTGTGCTCATACAGCATATTATTTACCATGTATTGATCATTGATATCTAAAAGGTTGTTATGTCAGAACAACAAATAAGTGGTCATTTTTCCTAGTCATAGATACAAGGTTAAGCACATAAGTCACACGTATTTCTCCATGTTTTGTTGTTTCCAACTTGATAATGCGTAATACAGTGTTTTCTTTGTAATCAATAATTTTCTGACTGTCCCTTTAAGCTGTGTTATTGGCATTCAAACAGTAATATGCCATCATGGATAATTGTAATGGTAATTTTGTTTGCGATTCGGGAAACAGTTTGGACATCACATCACAGAAACCAATCAGTATCATGAACAAGGATAGGTATGTGATGATGTGGTTTTCACACACTTATAACTCACACTCTGCAAACAATCTTCCTCTATGGACCTGGTCCCATAGAAGTAGATTATATACAGAGTGTGGTCCACAAGTGTATGAAAACCACATCATCACATACCTATCCATTACACATTAAATAAAAAAAACATTAAAGATGAAAATAAATACTTACTTCCTCTTCCTTCCCCTCTTCCCACAGGGCTGAGGCTCTGGGAGGGGCAACTGCCGACTCCGAAGAGTTCTCCTTGGAGATGTTGTGGGAAGAGTGGAAGGAAGAGTACTGGGACGACCAAGGTGAGGAGGAGAAGATGGCTGAGGAGGAGAAGATGGCTGAGGAGGAGAAGATGGCTGAGGAGGAGAAGCTGGCTGAAGAGGAGAAGCTGGCTGAAGAGGAGGAGATGGCTGAAGAGGAGGAGATGGCTGAAGAGGATGAGATGGCTGAAGAGGAGTAGATGGCCCGGCAGGAGTAGATGGCCTGGCAGGAGTAGATGGGCCGGCAGGAGGAGATGGCCCAGCAGCAGGAGGCCCAGCAGCAAGAGGCCCAGCAGCAGGAGGCCCAGCAGCAGGAGGCGGACCAGGAGGTAGACCAGCATGCGCCTCCCGGAAAAAATTGAATATCTCTTGGTGCAGATTAAAGATTCTGTTTTGGCCTTGTTTGATTCTATTGAGTATGTTTATTATTTGGTTTTGTCCTTCAATTATTTGATTTTGTCCATCAAGAATTCGAGTGCGGCCTTCGATATTTTGTATCCAGGAGTTACGCATCTGGTCTATGTAGTCCAGTAGAACCCGCACCTCCGCTATTTCCTCTTGTTGTGCTTGGCGGGGTACCCGTGCACGGCGGGGTGCGGGTCCTTGAGGGTCCTCTGGTTCCGCGGGCTCCTCCTCTGCTTCCGGGGCCTCTTCATCAGCTTCCGTGCGCTCTTCGTCACGGGGGGCCTCTTCCCTCCGAAGTGGAAATTCCTCCCCACCACACTCATCCCGGGGACATAGATGAGGCTGTGTTTCTTGTGCTGCCTCCTCCCCAGACTCTGTATATTAAAAAAAAAAAAAAATGTATATATTAGCATATTTGCAAATCAAGCTTTAAATGACTTAGCTTACGATACAATTACAAATGCAGAATCATTAATCCACTTTGAAATCTAACAAACAATCAATACGATTTCCACTTTTTCAAAACCGTGTTTGTGATATCTCTGGTCAATCTGAATGTTTTCGCGTTTGTTTTCAGTCTGTTTAAATGCACACCTAACCTATTGCCTAGATAGTGATGTAACCGCAAAGTAATTGAATGCGTGTAAACAACGTTATAGCATTAATCTGATCCTTAAAGGGACATGAAACCCAATGTTTTATCTTTCATGATTTAGAAGCATACATTTATTATCAACTTTCTAATGTACTTTTCTTATCTAATTAGCTTCATTCTCTGGATATTCTTTGCTGAAAAGCATATCTAAATATGCTTATAAGATGCTGATTGTTAGCTGAATATAGCTGCCTCCTGTGATTGTTTCACCGTGTGCATGGCTATTTCTTAATTAAAATATATATCAAGAATGATTCAAATTAGGTAATATAAGTACATTTGAATGTTTTGTCAAATTGTATTTGCTACCTCAATCATGAAAGTAAAGGTTTGCGTATAGTGTCCCTTGAAATACATTCGTATGTGAAATTATTGTTCAATGAGCTTACTGTCAGATGAGAGTGGCAGGTTCCCGGTATCAATTCCTCCGATACCGACTATTTCCACCTCGGAGATGCTGGGCCGCAACATTTCCTCCCATCGGCAGTACTCTATTTCCAGGGCAGGTCCGCCACCGGTTCCTGCGGCATGTCGGGCCTCCAGGCTTAACTTTTTCTTGAGATACATCTTACATTCCCGGTAGCGATGTTTTATTGAATCAAGATCTCTGTTCCGGCCACCCACTGCATTGACTGCATTTCTTATCTCATTCCAGAGCCTCCTCTTGTCAGTCGGGGTAGTCTTCTGGTGCTGCAGCCTCCTACACCTGGCCATATAGGCCTCTATGAGGGCCTCCTTCTCCTCCATCGAAAACCTCGCCTCCCTAGTCGCCTTGGCCTTCCCCTGTGACGATGCCCTCTGTTTCCCGGACTGTGAAGCCCTACTCTGTCCGCCACTGGGCCCAGCCACTTGTTCATCTTGAACCAAGTGGCTGGGTCCACCCACCGCTTCCACCCCCGCTTCCTGCCCCCCTTCCTGCCCCCCTTCCTGCCCTGTTCCTCTCCCCCTCCCTCTCCTCCCCCCTCTACCTCTCCCCTGCCTGGCCTCCATCTGTTCCCTAAACTAAACCCCAAATAATCAAACAAAAAGTGAGTGTGATGAAATGAAAGGGGGTCAAAATAAAGAACTAAAAAGACAAAAAAAGTGCTGAAAGTGTGAGAGGGATGTAAAAAAACAAAGTGGGTAAGGAGTATTTAAATAAACCAAAAGATGAAGAAGACTAAAAGGAGGATATGTAAACTAAATGTAACTAGGGGATGGGTATGGGATGGGTATGGGGTATGGGATAAGAGTAAATGGGATGAAAGGGAATGGGACTACAGGGAATGGGGTATGGAGTGTAGTATGAGGGGGTAGGGGGTATGGAGTGTATGTAGTGTTATTGATAAGTGTATGTATGTATTGAATGTGTTTGCGTGTAAATGTGTTACGTGTACAGAAAAATCACTCGCTCGCTAACTCACACTACTACTAATTCTCACTAACACACTACTACTAATTCTCACTAACAAACACTCCCACTAACTCTCACTAACTACCACTAACTTACGCTCCCACTAACAACTCTCACTAACAACTCCCACTCCCACTAACTCACTCACGCTCCCACTAACAGACTCTCTCCCACTCCCACTAACTCCCACTAACTCACTCACGATAACACTAACAACTGACTCTCTCACGCTAACACTAACTCACTCACAATAATGCACCAACTCTCTAATCTTAAACCTCCAATCTCCAAAGACCCACCAGCAACACAGTCAAAGAAGCCCTGCTTGTGTGGTAATTATATACCCTGTGTAAATGTTTAATGATGTACCAATTTCCATTGTAAATTGTGTTCAGGTGTGCTTTATTAGCAATTAATATTAGTGCAATGTGTATTAGTTGTTTGAATTTGCGCATGCTCATTTTGATTTAGTATTTGTGGAATGTGTAGAATGCGATGATGTCATAGTGGTCGTTTTCTCTAACATTGTCCAATAGTATTCTTTTTAAATGTGAATTTGCGATGGTGTGTTATTAGTGAAGTGTTGTATATGTATGTTTGTCCTAATATATAGTGATATTGAATGCGATTATTTTTCTAGTGTATGTATATATTTATTATTCCTTGTTGTTATTTTGCGATTTTCCGCATCTTAAAGTATATGCGTATTCCCCGTATTAAATTTTATTAAAAATCCCCCCGCTTGTGAATGTGTAATGCTTGTGTGCTTTGTTGATTGATTGTTGTTGTGACATTTGCGGCGTGTTATTGTTGTGCATGATGTGGTATGCGTCATATGACCGAGCTGTGCGTATTCTCGCGAGATCGAGTGTTAGTTGAAAAAAAGCTATTTTTTTGCTTTCCCATTGATCTCTATGGGAGACTGTCTTACGCGGGCAGTATTACGCGTGTTAGGAGCATCGTTAGATGGTCTGTTTTGAACTCTAAATACCGGAGTCAAACAATGCCGTGCGTTAGACATAAACCACGCGTGGCGTTAGCAACCCATCTACCGCCGAACTCCAAATCTAGCCGTATGTACCTGTAGGTGTATTAGTTATCAAAGAGAGAAAAAAGAAAGATAGGGGTTATTATAGCACTCATACTTACTTATATGGGTATGAAGTTAGTTAAAAAACTATACTTTAATTAATTATTTAAAAGATATGGGGTAACAACCCCTAACGTTACACACAAACCACTACCAAATATCAAAGAAACTAAACTAAAAACAAGCCAACAGTCACTTCTCTGTTTCCTGGCCGATAGCAGGAAACGTCGGCATCAGGTGGCTGAAGTGACTGTCCGGCAAGATTCAAAATATTAAGAGCAAACGCGTTTTGGCTATGACCTAGCCTTTCTCAATGCTATATTTTTACTGACAGTTAGTAAACCCGAGGCTGCCGGGTGCGCAGACTTTTATACCCATTCTCAAACCGAAAATTAGCCAATTGCGTGAGTTTCCGGGAAAACGCCTTCTTAGTATCCAATGATTACGCTGGGTGGAAGACGCCTAATCACCGGATTGGACTATATGGCTGAGAAGTGTATTGGATATGTCGCGCATGCGTGTTAATGCACTCATAGCATGTATAGAAAATCACTTGTATGACAGCTGCTATGTTACAAAATTATATATATCTCTATCAATTGAACAGATAAATATCATATTCAAACGTGAACCATTCAAAACACAAAGTTAATAGATATTAAACTCAATCGGTTCAAGTATAGCGATTATCATATACCAAAGCTTAATAGTGTTATACCGTTATGAAACTTTACAATACTATTTGCAGCCATATATTAAACCAAATAATGCTAAATACTGTACACAGGAAGCTGTACTCTGATGATAAAGGATTTTCACATAAGTATCTAGCCAAACTTAATTATGTTTGGTTACGTACTCGATTATTATGAATCCCACAAAAAATAATATTTATTAGGATTTATATGGATATGATCCAATGTATAACTCTCCATGTATAGCGATACTAATTAGTGTAAAAGGTGAGTTCTTAAGCTTAACCCTCACTAGTAATGTGTGTACCTTATATATCACCTATTGTCTGCTTACAAATGTACAAGTGACGCAATGGTATTACGTCTAAGGCTACAATATAGGTTTTCAATTCCACTATTAATGGCATTAATATGATACTTGGTAAATCAATGACTTAGAATCCTACGGTAAATACCTTTTTAATAATTGTTAAATATTAAAATTATGGTTTTAAAAAGAAAAGTTTACTTAGATATATATTTTCTTTCTGGGTCCCAATCTACACATACATGGTATTGACCAGAAATCCTAGATCATAAGGATCCTGGTCAAGCATATATTGTATGTAGACCGGGACCAGCAAGCAGTGCTATAACGTTTCATACAAGAAGTGATCTCTTGCTGCTATATATCACATCAGATATATACCCAGTAATTGTTATATTCATTCATACCATGAGGCATGACGGTATTCAAATTGAAAACCCATTTGGTTTCCATCTGTAACAATTTATCCTCAGTGTTACCTCCTCTTATTCCGGGCCTCAATTTCTCTAGACCCCAACATTTTAGGGCACTAGGTTTCCCATTATGACATTGTAGGAAATGCCTAGCGACACTGGTAATTTGTTTAGATTTGTCTACATCTCTTTGAGCTGTTCTAATATTACTAAGGTGTTCAGTTATACGTGTGCACATGCTCCTTGTTGTCATTCCTATGTAATATAGGTTACAGCTACAAGATATACAGTAGATAACATTTGTACTTTGACAATTTATATGTTGTTTGATATTCCAAATTTTTCCAAATCTATCAACTATTTTTTGTTTGTCCACATGCTATGGAGCCCTCATATATAGGCAATTTCTTAGCATTTCTATCATAATGGCTCGTAACCAGTGTATCCTTAATATTTCTAGCACGTCTGTATGTCACTAGTGGCTTCTCTGTTATTAAGGGTTTTAATAGGTCATCCCTAGTTAAGACATGCCAATGTTTAGTCAGGATCTGGATGATTTGATCACTTTGTGCGGAATAAGTGGTAATACATCTTAAGGGGGTATTTTTCTCCTTAATTTTAGGGGTGAGTAGTTCAGCTCTATCTTTCAGTAATGCTCTATTGTATGCTCTAGCAAGCAATTTTTTTGAATAGCCTCTTTCCAGTAACCTTTGTCTTAGTTCTCTAGCAGCTATTTTAAAATTCTCAATGGTGCTACAATTTCTCCTTAAGCGTATATATTCGCCCATAGGTAGTCCTCTAATAGTAGCAGGGTGATGATAACTGCTTGCATGCAAAATATTATTAGTGGACGTGGGTTTCCTATATGCTTCTGTCACAATTGAGTTGTCAGTCTTTTCAATTGTGAGATCCAAAAACTCTACTTTAGACTTTTGTATGTTGGATGTAAGATATAGTCCAAACGGGTTTTCATTTAATGTTGTAATGAGATCATGTAGGAGATTCTCAGGACCATTCCATATAAATAGAATGTCATCTATATATCTGGACCAGTGGGAGATATATTTGGTGAGATGTTTAAGATTATCATTAAATACCACAGTTTCCTCCCACCAGCCCAGATATATATTAGCGTAGGTTGGGGCACACGCAGTGCCCATCGCTGTCCCACAGGTCTGTAAATAGAATTTATCATCGAATACGAAAAAATTATGAGTCAGGATAAATTCTATCATATTCAATAAAAATTGTTTGACCTCCTCACTCATACTGGTGTTTTGATTAAGAAAGTGTGACACCGCTCTACATCCCCAATGTAGGTGTATTCCCTGTGTACCTGTAGGTGTATTCCCCGTGCAGCTGTTTTCCCTGTGTAACTGTAGGTGTATTCCCTGTGTAGGTGTATTCCCTGTGTACCTGTAGGTGTATTCCCTGTGTACCTGTATTTCCTGTGTACCTGTAGGTGTATTTACTGTGTACATGTAGGTGTATTCCCTGTACCTGTATTCCCTGTGTACTTGCAGCTGTATTCCCTTTGTACCTGTATTCCCTGTGTACCTGTATTCCCTGTGTAGCTGTAGGTGTATTTACTGTGTACATGTAGGTGTATTCCCTGTAGCTGTATTCCCTGTGTACCTGTAGCTGTATTTCCTGTGTAAATGTATTCCCTGTGTACCTGTAGGTGTATTCCCTGTGAATCTGTAGCTGTATTCCCTGTGGACCTGTAGATGTATTCCCTGTGGACCTGTATTCCCTGTGTACCTATAGGTTTATTTACTGTGTACCTGTAGGTGTTTTCCCTGTAGCTGTATTCCCTGTGGACGTGTAGCTGTATTCCCTGTGGATGTCTAGCTGTATTCCCTGTGGATGTCTAGCTGTATTCCCTGTGGACCTGTACCTGTATTCCCTGTGGACCTGTAGCTGTATTCCATGTGTACCTGTAGTTGTGTTCCCTGTGGACCTGTATTTGCATTCCCTGTTTACCTGTAGGTGTATTTCCTTTGGACCTGTAGCTGTATTCCCTGTGGACGTGTAGCTGTATTCCCTGTGGATGTGTAGCTGTATTCCCTGTGGACCTGTACCTGTATTCCCTGTGTACCTGTAGGTGTATTCCCTGTAGCTGTATTCCCTGTGGACCTGTAGCTGTATTTCTTGTGGACCTGTAGGTGTATTCCCTGTGTACCTGTAGCTGTATTCCCTGTGTACATGTAGCTGAATTTCCTGTTGACCTGTAGGTGTATTCCCTGTGTACCTGTGGGTGTATTCCCTGTGTAGCTGTATTCCCTTTGTACCTGTAGGTGTATTCCCTGTATTTATATTCCCTGTGTACCTGTAGGCGTATTCCCTGTGTAGCTGTTTTCCTTATGTACCTGTAGCTGTATGCCCTGTGTACCTATAAGTGTATTCCCTGTGTACCTGTATTCCCTGTGTATCTGTAGGTGTATTCCCTGTGTACCTGTATTCCCTGTTTACCTGTAGTTGTATTCCCTGTGTAGCTGTTTTCCCTGTAGCTGTATTCCCTTTGTAAATGTAGGTGGATTCCCTGTGTACCTGTAGTTGTATTCCTTGTGGACCTGCAGCTGTATTCCCTGTGTACCTGTAGGTGTATATACTGTGTACCTGTAGGTGTATTCCCTTTACCTGTATTCCCTGTGTACCTGTAGGTGTATTTACTGTGTACCTGTAGGTGTATTCCCTGTGTACCTGTATTCCCTGTGTACCTGTAGGTGTATTTACTGTGTACCTGTAGCTGTATTGCCTGTAGCTGTAGGTGTATTTACTGTGTACCTGTAGGTCTATTCCCTGTGTACCTGTAGGTGTATTCCCTGTGTAGCTGTTTTCCCTGTGTACCTGTAGGTGTATTTCCTGTGTACCTGTAGGTGTATTCCCTGTGTACATGTAGGTGTGTTCCCTATGTAGCTGTAGGTGTGTTCCCTGTGTACCTGTAGGTGTGTTCCCTGTGTACCTGTAGGTGTACTCCCTGTGTACCTGTAGGTGTACTCCCTGTGTAGCTGTTTTCCCTGTGTACCTGTAGGTGTATTCCCTGTGTACCTGTAGCTGTATTCCGTGTTTACCTGTAGGTGTATTCCCTGTGTACCTGTAGATGTATTCCCTGTGTACCTGTAGGTCTATTCCCTGTGTACCTGTAGGTGTATTCCCCGTGTAGCTGTTTTCCCTGTGTACCTGTATTTCCTGTGTACCTGTAGGTGTATTCCCTGTGTACCTGTAGGTGTATTCCCTGTGTACCTGTAGGTGTATTCCCTGTGTACCTGTAGGTGTATTCCCTGTGTACCTGTATTCCCTGTGTGCCTGTAGATGTATTCCCTGTGTAGCTGTTTTCCCTGTAAACCTGTAGCTGTATTCCCCGTGTACCTGTAGCTGTATTTACTGTGTAACTGTAGGTATATTCCCTGTGTGCCTGTAGGTGTATTCCCTGTGTAGCTCTTTTCCCTGTTTACCTGTATTTCCTGTGTACCTGTAGGTGTATTCCCTGTGTACATGTAGCTGTATTCCCTGTGTACCTGTAGGTGTGTTCCCTGTGTACCTGTAGGTGTTTTCCCCGTGCAGCTGTTTTCCCTGTGTAACTGTAGGTGTGTTCCCTGTGTAGCTGTATTCCCTATGTACCTGTAGGTGAATTCCCTGTGTACCTGTAGGTGTATTCCCTGTGTACCTTTAGGTGTATTCCCTGTGTACCTGTATTCCCTGTGCACCTGTAGCTGTATTCCCTGTGTACCTGTAGGTGTATTTACTGTGTACATGTAGGTGTATTCCCTGTACCTGTATTCCCTGTGTACCTGCAGCTGTATTCCCTGTGTACCTGTAGCTGTATTCCCTGTGTACCTGTATTCCCTGTGTACCTGTAGGTGTATTTACTGTGTACGTGTAGGTGTATTCCCTGTAGCTGTATTCCATGTGTACCTGTAGCTGTATTCCCTGTGTACCTGTAGGTGTATTCCCTGTGAATCTGTAGCTGTATTCCCTGTGTACCTGTAGCTGTATTTACTGTGTACCTGTAGGTATATTCCCTGTGTGCCTGTAGGTGTATTCCCTGTGTAGCTCTTTTCCCTCTTTACCTGTATTTCCTGTGTACCTGTAGGTGTATTCCCTGTGTACATGTAGCTGTATTCCCTGTGTACCTGTAGGTGTGTTCCCTGTGTACATGTAGCTGTATTCCCTGTGTACCTGTAGGTGTGTTCCCTGTGTACCTGTAGGTGTATTCCCTGTGTACCTGTAGGTGTATTCCCCGTGCAGCTGTTTTCCCTGTGTAACTGTAGGTGTATTCCCTATGTACCTGTAGGTGAATTCCCTGTGTACCTGTAGGTGTATTCCCTGTGTACCTGTAGGTATATTCCCTGTGTACCTGTATTCCCTGTGTACCTGTAGCTGTATTCCCTGTGTAGCTGTATTCCCTGTGGACCTGTACCTGTATTCCCTGTGGACCTGTAGCTGTATTCCCTGTGTACCTGTAGTTGTGTTCCCTGTTTACCTGTAGGTGTATTCCCTTTGGACCTGTAGCTGTATTCCCTGTGGACGTGTAGCTGTATTCAATGTGGATGTGTAGCTGTATTCCCTGTGGACCTGTACCTGTATTCCCTGTGTACCTGTAGGTGTATTCCCTGTAGCTGTATTCCCTGTGGACCTGTAGCTGTATTTCTTGTGGACCTGTAGGTGTATTCCCTGTGTACCTGTAGCTGTATTCCCTGTGTACATGTAGCTGAATTTCCTGTTGACCTGTAGCTGTATTCCCTGTGTACATGTAGCTGAATTTCCTGTTGACCTGTAGGTGTATTCCCTGTGTACCTGTAGGTATATTCCCTGTGTACCTGTATTCCCTGTGCACCTGTAGCTGTATTTCCTGTGTACCTGTAGGTGTATTTACTGTGTACATGTAGGTGTATTCCCTGTACCTGTATTCCCTGTGTACCTGCAGCTGTATTCCCTGTGTACCTGTAGCTGTATTCCCTGTGTACCTGTATTCCCTGTGTACCTGTAGGTGTATTTACTGTGTACATGTAGGTGTATTCCCTGTAGCTGTATTCCCTGTGTACCTGTAGCTGTATTCCCTGTGTAACTGTATTCCCTGTGTACCTGTAGGTGTATTCCCTGTGAATCTGTAGCTGTATTCCCTGTGGACCTGTAGATGTATTCCCTGTGGACCTGTATTCCCTGTGTACCTATAGGTGTATTTACTGTGTACCTGTAGGTGTTTTCCCTGTACCTGTATTCCCTGTGGACATGTAGCTGTATTCCCTGTGGATGTCTAGCTGTATTCCCTGTGGACCTGTACCTGTATTCCCTGTGGACCTGTAGCTGTATTCCCTGTGTACCTGTAGTTGTGTTCCCTGTGGACCTGTATTTGCATTCCCTGTTTACCTGTAGGTGTATTCCCTTTGGACCTGTAGCTGTATTCCCTGTGGACGTGTAGCTGTATTCCCTGTGGATGTGTAGCTGTATTCCCTGTGGACCTGTACCTGTATTCCCTGTGTACCTGTAGGTGTATTCCCTGTAGCTGTATTCCCTGTGGACCTGTAGCTGTATTTCTTGTGGACCTGTAGGTGTATTCCCTGTGTACCTGTAGCTGTATTCCCTGTGTACATGTAGCTGAATTTCCTGTTGACCTGTAGCTGTATTCCCTGTGTACATGTAGCTGAATTTCCTGTTGACCTGTAGGTGTATTCCCTGTGTACCTGTGGGTGTATTCCCTGTGTAGCTGTATTCCCTTTGTACCTGTAGGTGTATTCCCTGTATTTATATTCCCTGTGTACCTGTAGGCGTATTCCCTGTGTAGCTGTTTTCCTTATGTACCTGTAGCTGTATGCCCTGTGTACCTATAAGTGTATTCCCTGTGTACCTGTAGCTGTATTCCCTGTGTATCTGTAGGTGTATTCCCTGTGTACCTGTATTCCCTGTTTACCTGTAGTTGTATTCCCTGTGTAGCTGTTTTCCCTGTAGTTGTATTCCCTTTGTAAATGTAGTTGGATTCCCTGTGTACCTGTAGTTGTATTCCTTGTGGACCTGTAGCTGTATTCCCTGTGTACCTGTAGGTGTATTCCCTTTACCTGTATTCCCTGTGTACCTGTAGGTGTAATTACTGTGTACCTGTAGGTGTATTCCCTGTGTACCTGTATTCCCTGTGTACCTGTAGGTGTTTTCCCTGTAGCTGTATTCCCTGTGTACTTGTAGCTATATTCCCTGTGTACCTGTATTCCCTGTAGGTGTATTCCCTGTGTACCTGTATTCCATGTGTACCTGTAGCTGTATTCCCTGTGTATCTGTATTCCCTGTGTAGATGTATTCCCTGTGTACCTGTAGGTGTATCCCCTGTGTAGCTGTAGGTGTATTCCCTGTGTAGCTGTATTACCTGTAGCTGCATTCCCTGTGTACATGTAGCTGTATTCCATGTGTACCTGTATTCCCTGTGTACCTGTATACCTGTAGTCCCTGTGTACCTGTATTCCCTGTGTACCTGTAGGTGTATTCCCTGTGTACCTGTATTTTCTATGTACCTGTAAGTGTGTTGCCTGTGTAGCTGTAGGTGTGTTCCCTGTGTAGCTGTATGTGTATTCCCTGTGTACCTGTAGCTGTATTCCCTGTGTACGTGTATTCCATGTGTACCTGTAGGTGTATTCCCTGTGTACCTGTATTCCCTGTGTACCTGTAGCTGTATTCCCTGTGTAGCTGTAGGTGTATTCCCTGTGTAACTGTAGGTGTATTCCCTGTGTAGCTGTTTTCCCTATGTACCTGTATTCCCTGTGTACCTTTAGCTGTATTCCCTGTTTACCTGTGTATTCTCTGCATAGCTGTAGGTGTATTCCCTGTGTACCTGTAGGTGTATTCCCTGTATAGCTGTTTTCCCTGTATACCTGTAGGTGTATTTCCTATGTATCTGTAGCTGTATTCCCTGTGTACCTGTAGGTGTATTCCCTGTGTACCTGTATTCCCTGCGTACCTGTATATGTTTTCCCTGTGTAGGTGTATTCCCTGTGTACCTGTAGGTGTGTTCCCTGTGTAGCTGTAGGTTTATTCCCTGTGTACCTGTATTCCCTGTGTACCTGTATTCCCTGTGTACCTGTAGCTATTTTCCCTGTGTACCTGAATTCCCTGTGTACCTGTAGGTGCATTCCCTGTGTACTTATAGGTGTATTCCCTGTGTACCTGCAGGTCTGTTCCCTGTGTACCTGTAGCTGTATTTACTGTGGACCTGTAGCTGTATCCCCTGTGTACCTGTAGGTGTATTCCCTGTGTACCTGTATTCCCTGTGGACCTATATTCCCTGTGTACCTGTAGATGTATTCCCTGTGTAGCTGAAGGTGTATTCCCTGTGTACCCGTATTCCCTGTTTACCTGTAGGTCTATTCCCTGTGTACCTGTATTCCCTGTGGACCTATATTCCCTGTGTACCTGTAGATGTATTCCCTGTGTAGCTGAAGGTGTATTCCCTGTGTACCCGTATTCCCTGTTTACCTGTAGGTCTATTCCCTGTGTACCTGTAGGTGTGTTCCCTGTGTAGCTGTATGTGTATTCCCTGTGTAGCTGTAGGTGTATTCCCTGTGTAACTGTAGGTGTATACCCTGTGTAGCTGTTTTCCCTATGTACCTGTATTCCCTGTGTACCTTTAGCTGTATTCCCTGTTTACCTGTGTATTCCCTGCATACCTGTAGCTGTATTCCCTGTGTACCTGTAGGTGTATTCCCTGTGTACCTGTAGGTGTATTCCCTGTGTACCTGTAGGTGTATTCCCTGTATAGCTGTTTTCCCTGTATACCTGTAGGTGTATTTCCTATGTATCTGTAGCTGTATTTCATAAAAGTGGGGAGTTAACCTTGGTTTCTAACTATCGTCCTATATCACTGCTCCCTGTATTGTCAAAAATCCTAGAAAAATGCGTCCATACGCAATTATGCGAGTATTACCAACTTTCTAACTATCTGACCCCTGATCAATCAGGTTTCAGACCGAATCACTCCACTACAACTGCCCTCCTAAAAGTTTGCAACGACATCCAAACTGCCATGGAACAAGGAGACCTAACTGGAGCTATTTTCCTTGATTTTGCAAAGGCTTTTGACACAGTGGACCATGACATACTACTTCTCAAACTAAAAAACTCTGGTATTGCTGATCACCCGTTAACCTGGTTTAAATCATATGTATCGGATCGATCACAATATGTCTCTGTCTCTAACATTGACTCCCTCCCTCTCCCAGTCACGTGTGGTGTTCCCCAAGGTTCCATTCTCGGCCCCCTACTATTCACATTATTTATAAATGATTTGCCTAATGTCTGCAAATCCTCAACTGTACACATGTACGCAGACGACACGGTAATCTATGCAAACAAATCTGATCTGCTGCAGCTTGAAACAGTGCTCCAAGACCAGTTCACAGAGGTAGAAAAGTGGATCTCGAAAAACAAACTCTTCCTAAACACTGACAAAACGGTCACAATGATCTTTGGAATGGGACCTAAAATACATAAATTACAAAATTCCCATCTTCGCATCAAAACAAAATCCAATTGCACGCTGACCGCAGTCCACTCTTTTAAATACTTAGGTATGTTGTTAGACCCCAATCTATCTTTTGGACTCCACATAGAAAAAATTGCCTCTAAACTTTATCCAAAACTAGGTGCCCTGTACAGAAACAAATCTTGCCTCAGCCCTACAGTAAAGGAAAAGATTGTACAGCAAATGCTGATGCCTATCTTGGATTATGGGGACATAGTATATGCACCTGCTCCGCAAACTCACCTTAATAAACTAAATACGTTATATAACTCGCTCTGCCGCTTTGTGCTACAATGTAACTACAGGACCCACCATTGTGACATGCTAAAAGAACTAAACTGGCTGTCGCTAGAATCCAGACGCACCCTCCATCTTTCCTGCCTTGTCTTTAAGAGCCTTTCTGGGAAGCTCCCACCCTACCTGAGCAGAATGCTCTCCCCTGCTATTCCCACCTCCTATAACCTCCGATCCAATAACAGCACATTATTTAGCTTGCCTCAATACAAAAAAAAAGCAGCTCGATCCTCCTTTTCCTACAGAGCGCCACAATTATGGAATGACCTCCCTCACACTTTAAAAACTTCCCCAAGCCTAAAATCCTTTAAGAGATCCCTCTATACATATCTCAAAACAGAATGCTCCTGTCATGGATAAATATTTCATACCTGCTCTATGTTAAATGTTTGCATATAATGTGTATTTTTATTATTGTTTTTGTATTTTATTGTACCCTATTGTATCAATGCAATGTTTTGTGATCCCAGGACATACTTGAAAACGAGAGAAATCTCAATGTATCCTTCCTGGTAAAATATTTTATAAATAAATAAAAATAAATAAATATTCCCTGTGTGCCTGTAGGTGTATTCCCTGTGTAGCCGTTTTCCCTGTGTACCTGTAGGTGTGTTCCCTGTGTACCTGTAGGTGTATTCCCTGTGTAGCTGTATTCCCTGTGTACCTGTATTCCCTGCGTACCTGTATCTGTTTTCCCTGTGTAGGTGTATTCCCTGTGTACCTGTAGGTGTGTTCCCTGTGTAGCTGTAGGTTTATTCCCTGTGTACCTGTATTCCCTGTGTACCTGTAGGTGTATTCCCTGTGTACTTATAGGTGTATTCCCTGTGTACCTGCAGGTCTGTTCCCTCTGTACCTGTAGCTGTATTTACTGTGGACCTGTAGCTGTATCCCCTGTGTACCTGTAGGTGTATTCCCTGTGTACCTGTAGGTGTATTCCCTGTGTACCTGTATTCCCTGTGGACCTATATTCCCTGTGTACCTGTAGATGTATTCCCTGTGTAGCTGTAGGTGTATTCCCTGTGTACCCGTATTCCCTGTTTACCTGTAGGTCTATTCCCTGTGTACCTGTAGGTGTGTTCCTTGTGTAGCTGTATGTGTATTCCCTATGTAGCTGTAGGTTTATTCACTGTGTACCTGTAGCTGTATTCCCTGTGTACATGTAGCTGTATTCCATGTGTACCTGTATTCCCTGTGTACCTGTAGGTGTATTCCCTGTGTACCTGTAGCTGTATTTTCTGTGTACCTGTAAGTGTGTTGCCTGTGTAGCTGTAGGTGTGTTGCCTGTGTAGCTGTAGGTGTGTTCCCTGTGTACCTGTAGCTGTATTCCCTGTGTACGTGTATTCCATGTGTACCTGTAGGTGTATTCCCTGTGTACCTGTAGCTGTATTCCCTGTGTAGCTGTAGGTGTGTTCTCTGTGTACCTGTAGGTGTACTCCCTGTGTACCTGTATTCCCTGTGGACCTGTAGCTGTATTCCCTGTGTAGCTGTAGGTGTATTCCCTGTCGACCTGTAGCTGTATTCCCTGTGTAGCTGTAGGTGTATTCCCTGTGTAACTGTAGGTGTATTCCCTGTGTAGCTGTTTTCCCTATGTAGCTGTAGGTGTATTCCCTGTGTAGCTGTAGGTGTATTCCCTGTCGACCTGTAGCTGTATTCCCTGTGTAGCTGTAGGTGTATTCCCTGTGTAGCTGTAGGTGTATTCCCTGTCGACCTGTAGCTGTATTCCCTGTGTAGCTGTAGGTGTATTCCCTGTGTAACTGTAGGTGTATTCCCTGTGTAGCTGTTTTCCCTATGTACCTGTATTACCTGTGTACCTTTAGCTGTATTCCCTGTTTACCTGTGTATTCCCTGCATACCTGTAGCTGTATTCCCTGGGTACCTGTAGCTGTATTCCCTGTGTAGCTGTAGGTGTATTCCCTGTGTAACTGTAGGTGTATTCCCTGTGTAGCTGTTTTCCCTATGTACCTGTATTACCTGTGTACCTTTAGCTGTATTCCCTGTTTACCTGTGTATTCCCTGCATACCTGTAGCTGTATTCCCTGTGTATCTGTAGGTGTATTCCCTGTGTACCTGTATTCCCTGTTTACCTGTAGTTGTATTCCCTGTGTAGCTGTTTTCCCTGTAGTTGTATTCCCTTTGTAAATGTAGTTGGATTCCCTGTGTACCTGTAGTTGTATTCCTTGTGGACCTGTAGCTGTATTCCCTGTGTACCTGTAGGTGTATATACTGTGTACCTGTAGGTGTATTCCCTTTACCTGTATTCCCTGTGTACCTGTAGGTGTAATTACTGTGTACCTGTAGGTGTATTCCCTGTGTACCTGTATTCCCTGTGTACCTGTAGGTGTATTTACTGTGTACCTGTAGCTGTATTCCCTGTAGCTGTATTCCCTGTGTACCTGTAGGTGTATTTACTGTGTACCTGTAGCTGTATTCCCTGTGTTCCTGTAGGTGTTTTCCCTGTAGCTGTATTCCCTGTGTACTTGTAGCTATATTCCCTGTGTACCTGTATTCCCTGTAGGTGTATTCCCTGTGTACCTGTATTCCATGTGTACCTGTAGCTGTATTCCCTGTGTATCTGTATTCCCTGTGTAGATGTATTCCCTGTGTACCTGTAGGTGTATCCCCTGTGTAGCTGTAGGTGTATTCCCTGTGTAGCTGTATTACCTGTAGCTGCATTCCCTGTGTACATGTAGCTGTATTCCATGTGTACCTGTATTCCCTGTGTACCTGTATACCTGTAGTCCCTGTGTACCTGTATTCCCTGTGTACCTGTAGGTGTATTCCCTGTGTACCTGTATTTTCTATGTACCTGTAAGTGTGTTGCCTGTGTAGCTGTAGGTGTGTTCCCTGTGTAGCTGTATGTGTATTCCCTGTGTACCTGTAGCTGTATTCCCTGTGTACGTGTATTCCATGTGTACCTGTAGGTGTATTCCCTGTGTACCTGTATTCCCTGTGTACCTGTAGCTGTATTCCCTGTGTAGCTGTAGGTGTATTCCCTGTGTAGCTGTTGGTGTATTCCCTGTGTAGGTGTATTCCCTGTGTAACTGTAGGTGTATTCCCTGTGTAGCTGTTTTCCCTATGTACCTGTATTCCCTGTGTACCTTTAGCTGTATTCCCTGTTTACCTGTGTATTCCCTGCATACCTGTAGCTGTATTCCCTGTATACCTGTAGGTGTATTCCCTGTGTACCTGTAGGTGTATTCCCTGTATAGCTGTTTTCCCTGTATACCTGTAGGTGTATTTCCTATGTATCTGTAGCTGTATTCCCTGTGTACCTGTAGGTGTATTCCCTGTGTAGCCGTTTTCCCTGTGTACCTGTAGGTGTGTTCCTTGTGTACCTGTAGGTGTATTCCCTGTGTACCTGTATTCCCTGCGTACCTGTAGGTGTGTTCCCTGTGTAGCTGTAGGTTTATTCCCTGTGTACCTGTATTCCCTGTGTACATGTAGCTGTATTCCCTGTGTACCTGTAGCTATTTTTCCTGTGTACCTGAATTCCCTGTGTACCTGTAGGTGCATTCCCTGTGTACTTATAGGTGTATTCCCTGTGTACCTGCAGGTCTGTTCCCTGTGTACCTGTAGCTGTATTTACTGTGGACCTGTAGCTGTATCCCCTGTGTACCTGTAGGTGTATTCCCTGTGTACCTGTATTCCCTGTGGACCTATATTCCCTGTGTACCTGTAGATGTATTCCCTGTGTAGCTGAAGGTGTATTCCCTGTGTACCCGTATTCCCTGTTTACCTGTAGGTCTATTCCCTGTGTACCTGTAGGTGTGTTCCCTGTGTAGCTGTATGTGTATTCCCTGTGTAGCTGTAGGTGTATTCCCTGTGTAACTGTAGGTGTATACCCTGTGTAGCTGTTTTCCCTATGTACCTGTATTCCCTGTGTACCTTTAGCTGTATTCCCTGTTTACCTGTGTATTCCCTGCATACCTGTAGCTGTATTCCCTGTGTACCTGTAGGTGTATTCCCTGTGTACCTGTAGGTGTATTCCCTGTATAGCTGTTTTCCCTGTATACCTGTAGGTGTATTTCCTATGTATCTGTAGCTGTATTCCCTGTGTGCCTGTAGGTGTATTCCCTGTGTAGCCGTTTTCCCTGTGTACCTGTAGGTGTGTTCCCTGTGTACCTGTAGGTGTATTCCCTGTGTAGCTGTATTCCCTGTGTACCTGTATTCCCTGCGTACCTGTATCTGTTTTCCCTGTGTAGGTGTATTCCCTGTGTACCTGTAGGTGTGTTCCCTGTGTAGCTGTAGGTTTATTCCCTGTGTACCTGTATTCCCTGTGTACCTGTAGGTGTATTCCCTGTGTACTTATAGGTGTATTCCCTGTGTACCTGCAGGTCTGTTCCCTCTGTACCTGTAGCTGTATTTACTGTGGACCTGTAGCTGTATCCCCTGTGTACCTGTAGGTGTATTCCCTGTGTACCTGTAGGTGTATTCCCTGTGTACCTGTATTCCCTGTGGACCTATATTCCCTGTGTACCTGTAGATGTATTCCCTGTGTAGCTGTAGGTGTATTCCCTGTGTACCCGTATTCCCTGTTTACCTGTAGGTCTATTCCCTGTGTACCTGTAGGTGTGTTCCTTGTGTAGCTGTATGTGTATTCCCTATGTAGCTGTAGGTTTATTCACTGTGTACCTGTAGCTGTATTCCCTGTGTACATGTAGCTGTATTCCATGTGTACCTGTATTCCCTGTGTACCTGTAGGTGTATTCCCTGTGTACCTGTAGCTGTATTTTCTGTGTACCTGTAAGTGTGTTGCCTGTGTAGCTGTAGGTGTGTTGCCTGTGTAGCTGTAGGTGTGTTCCCTGTGTACCTGTAGCTGTATTCCCTGTGTACGTGTATTCCATGTGTACCTGTAGGTGTATTCCCTGTGTACCTGTAGCTGTATTCCCTGTGTAGCTGTAGGTGTGTTCTCTGTGTACCTGTAGGTGTACTCCCTGTGTACCTGTATTCCCTGTGGACCTGTAGCTGTATTCCCTGTGTAGCTGTAGGTGTATTCCCTGTCGACCTGTAGCTGTATTCCCTGTGTAGCTGTAGGTGTATTCCCTGTGTAACTGTAGGTGTATTCCCTGTGTAGCTGTTTTCCCTATGTAGCTGTAGGTGTATTCCCTGTGTAGCTGTAGGTGTATTCCCTGTCGACCTGTAGCTGTATTCCCTGTGTAGCTGTAGGTGTATTCCCTGTGTAGCTGTAGGTGTATTCCCTGTCGACCTGTAGCTGTATTCCCTGTGTAGCTGTAGGTGTATTCCCTATGTAACTGTAGGTGTATTCCCTGTGTAGCTGTTTTCCCTATGTACCTGTATTACCTGTGTACCTTTAGCTGTATTCCCTGTTTACCTGTGTATTCCCTGCATACCTGTAGCTGTATTCCCTGGGTACCTGTAGGTGTATTCCCTGTATAGCTGTTTTCCCTGTATACCTGTAGGTGTATTTCCTGTGTACCTGTAGGTGTATTCCCTGTGTAGCCGTTTTCCCTGTGTACCTGTAGGTGTGTTCCCTGTGTACCTGTAGGTGTATATACTGTGCACCTGTAGGTGTATTCCCTTTACCTGTATTCCCTGTGTACCTGTAGGTGTATTTACTGTGTACCTGTAGGTGTATTCCCTGTGTACCTGTATTCCCTGTGTACCTGTAGGTGTATTTACTGTGTACCTGTAGCTGTATTCCCTGTAGCTGTATTCCCTGTGTACCTGTAGGTGTATTTACTGTGTACCTGTAGCTGTATTCCCTGTGTTCCTGTAGGTGTTTTCCCTGTAGCTGTTTTCCCTGTGTACTTGTAGCTATATTCCCTGTGTACCTGTATTCCCTGTAGTTGTTTTCCCTGTGTACCTGTAGGTGTATTCCCTGTGTACCTGTAGATGTATTCCCTGTGTAGCTGTAGGTGTATTCCCTGTGTACCCGTATTCCCTGTTTACCTGTAGGTCTATTCCCTGTGTACCTGTAGGTGTGTTCCCTGTGTAGCTGTATGTGTATTCCCTGTGTAGCTGTAGGTTTATTCACTGTGTACCTGTAGCTGTATCCCCTGTGTACCTGTAGCTGTATTCCATGTGTACCTGTATTCCCTGTGTACCTGTAGGTGTATTCCCTGTGTACCTGTAGCTGTATTTTCTGTGTACCTGTAAGTGTGTTGCCTGTGTAGCTGTAGGTGTGTTCCCTGTGTACCTGTAGCTGTATTCCCTGTGTACGTGTATTCCATGTGTACCTGTAGGTGTATTCCCTGTGTAGCTGTAGCTGTATTCCCTGTGTAGCTGTAGGTGTGTTCTCTGTGTACCTGTAGGTGTACTCCCTGTGTACCTGTATTCCCTGTGGACCTGTAGCTGTATTCCCTGTGTACCTGTAGCTGTATTCCCTGTGTAGCTGTAGGTGTGTTCTCTGTTTACCTGTAGGTGTACTCCCTGTGTACCTGTATTCCCTGTGGACCTGTAGCTGTATTCCCTGTGTAGCTGTAGGTGTATTCCCTGTCGACCTGTAGCTGTATTCCCTGTGTAGCTGTAGGTGTATTCCCTGTGTAACTGTAGGTGTATTCCCTGTGTAGCTGTTTTCCCTATGTACCTGTATTACCTGTGTACCTTTAGCTGTATTCCCTGTTTACCTGTGTATTCCCTGCATACCTGTAGCTGTATTCCCTGTGTACCTGTAGGTGTATTCCCTGTGTAGCCGTTTTCCCTGTGTACCTGTAGGTGTGTTCCCTGTGTACCTGTAGGTGTATATACTGTGTACCTGTAGGTGTATTCCCTTTACCTGTATTTACTGTGTACCTGTAGGTGTATTCCCTGTGTACCTGTATTCCCTGTGTACCTGTAGGTGTATTTACTGTGTACCTGTAGCTGTATTCCCTGTAGCTGTATTCCCTGTGTACCTGTAGGTGTATTTACTGTGTACCTGTAGCTGTATTCCCTGTGTTCCTGTAGGTGTTTTCCCTGTAGCTGTTTTCCCTGTGTACTTGTAGCTATATTCCCTGTGTACCTGTATTCCCTGTAGTTGTATTCCCTGTGTACCTGTAGGTGTATTTCCTGTGTACCTGTATTCCCTGTGGACCTATATTCCCTGTGTACCTGTAGATGTATTCCCTGTGTAGCTGTAGGTGTATTCCCTGTGTACCCGTATTCCCTGTTTACTTGTAGGTCTATTCCCTGTGTACCTGTAGGTGTGTTCCCTGTGTAGCTGTATGTGTATTCCCTGTGTAGCTGTAGGTTTATTCACTGTGTACCTGTAGCTGTATCCCCTGTGTACATGTAGCTGTATTCCATGTGTACCTGTATTCCCTGTGTACCTGTAGGTGTATTCCATGTGTACCTGTAGCTGTATTTTCTGTGTACTTGTAAGTGTGTTGCCTGTGTAGCTGTAGGTGTGTTCCCTGTGTAGCTGTATGTGTATTCCCTGTGTACCTGTAGCTGTATTCCCTGTGTACGTGTATTCCATGTGTACCTGTAGGTGTATTCCCTGTGTAACTGTAGCTGTATTCCCTGTGTAGCTGTAGGTGTGTTCTTTGTGTACCTGTAGGTGTACTCCCTGTGTACCTGTATTCCCTGTGGACCTGTAGCTGTATTCCCTGTGTAGCTGTAGGTGTATTCCCTGTGTAGCTGTAGGTGTATTCCCTGTCGACCTGTAGCTGTATTCCCTGTGTAGCTGTAGGTGTATTCCCTGTGTAACTGTAGGTGTATTCCCTGTGTAGCTGTTTTCCCTATGTACCTGTATTCCCTGTGTACCTTTAGCTGTATTCCCTGTTTACCTGTGTATTCCCTGCATACCTGTAGCTATATTCCCTGTGTACCTGTAGGTGTATTCCCTGTGTACCTGTAGGTGTATTCCCTGTATTGCTGTTTTCCCTGTATACCTGTAGGTGTATTTCCTATGTACCTGTAGCTGTATTCCCTGTGTACATGTAGCTGTATTCCATGCGTACCTGTATTCCCTGTGTACATGTAGCTGTATTTTCTGTGTACCTGTAAGTGTGTTGCCTGTGTAGCTGTAGGTGTGTTCCCTGTGTAGCTGTATGTGTATTCACTGTGTAACTGTAGCTGTATTCCCTGTGTACGTGTATTCCATGTGTATCTGTAGGTGTATTCCCTGTGTACCTGTAGCTGTATTCCCTGTTTACCTGTGTATTCCCTGCATACCTGTAGCTGTATTCCCTGTGTACCTGTAGGTGTATTCCCTGTATAGCTGTTTTCCCTGTATACCTGTAGGTGTATTTCCTATGTATCTGTAGCTGTATTCCCTGTGTGCCTGTAGGTGTATTCCCTGTGTAGCCGTTTTCCCTGTGTACCTGTAGGTGTGTTCCCTGTGTACCTGTAGGTGTATTCCCTGTGTAGCTGTATTCCCTGTGTACCTGTATTCCCTGCGTACCTGTATCTGTTTTCCCTGTGTAGGTGTATTCCCTGTGTACCTGTAGGTGTGTTCCCTGTGTAGCTGTAGGTTTATTCCCTGTGCAACTGTATTCCCTGTGTACCTGTAGGTGTATTCCCTGTGTACTTATAGGTGTATTCCCTGTGTACCTGCAGGTCTGTTCCCTCTGTACCTGTAGCTGTATTTACTGTGGACCTGTAGCTGTATCCCCTGTGTACCTGTAGGTGTATTCCCTGTGTACCTGTAGGTGTATTCCCTGTGTACCTGTATTCCCTGTGGACCTATATTCCCTGTGTACCTGTAGATGTATTCCCTGTGTAGCTGTAGGTGTATTCCCTGTGTACCCGTATTCCCTGTTTACCTGTAGGTCTATTCCCTGTGTACCTGTAGGTGTGTTCCTTGTGTAGCTGTATGTGTATTCCCTATGTAGCTGTAGGTTTATTCACTGTGTACCTGTAGCTGTATTCCCTGTGTACATGTAGCTGTATTCCATGTGTACCTGTATTCCCTGTGTACCTGTAGGTGTATTCCCTGTGTACCTGTAGCTGTATTTTCTGTGTACCTGTAAGTGTGTTGCCTGTGTAGCTGTAGGTGTGTTGCCTGTGTAGCTGTAGGTGTGTTCCCTGTGTACCTGTAGCTGTATTCCCTGTGTACGTGTATTCCATGTGTACCTGTAGGTGTATTCCCTGTGTACCTGTAGCTGTATTCCCTGTGTAGCTGTAGGTGTGTTCTCTGTGTACCTGTAGGTGTACTCCCTGTGTACCTGTATTCCCTGTGGACCTGTAGCTGTATTCCCTGTGTAGCTGTAGGTGTATTCCCTGTCGACCTGTAGCTGTATTCCCTGTGTAGCTGTAGGTGTATTCCCTGTGTAACTGTAGGTGTATTCCCTGTGTAGCTGTTTTCCCTATGTAGCTGTAGGTGTATTCCCTGTGTAGCTGTAGGTGTATTCCCTGTCGACCTGTAGCTGTATTCCCTGTGTAGCTGTAGGTGTATTCCCTGTGTAGCTGTAGGTGTATTCCCTGTCGACCTGTAGCTGTATTCCCTGTGTAGCTGTAGGTGTATTCCCTGTGTAACTGTAGGTGTATTCCCTGTGTAGCTGTTTTCCCTATGTACCTGTATTACCTGTGTACCTTTAGCTGTATTCCCTGTTTACCTGTGTATTCCCTGCATACCTGTAGCTGTATTCCCTGTGTACCTGTAGGTGTATTCCCTGTATAGCTGTTTTCCCTGTATACCTGTAGGTGTATTTCCTGTGTACCTGTAGGTGTATTCCCTGTGTAGCCGTTTTCCCTGTGTACCTGTAGGTGTGTTCCCTGTGTACCTGTAGGTGTATATACTGTGTACCTGTAGGTGTATTCCCTTTACCTGTATTCCCTGTGTACCTTTAGGTGTATTTACTGTGTACCTGTAGGTGTATTCCCTGTGTACCTGTATTCCCTGTGTACCTGTAGGTGTATTTACTGTGTACCTGTAGCTGTATTCCCTGTAGCTGTATTCCCTGTGTACCTGTAGGTGTATTTACTGTGTACCTGTAGCTGTATTCCCTGTGTTCCTGTAGGTGTTTTCCCTGTAGCTGTTTTCCCTGTGTACTTGTAGCTATATTCCCTGTGTACCTGTATTCCCTGTAGTTGTTTTCCCTGTGTACCTGTAGGTGTATTCCCTGTGTACCTGTATTCCCTGTGGACCTATATTCCCTGTGTACCTGTAGATGTATTCCCTGTGTAGCTGTAGGTGTATTCCCTGTGTACCCGTATTCCCTGTTTACCTGTAGGTCTATTCCCTGTGTACCTGTAGGTGTGTTCCCTGTGTAGCTGTATGTGTATTCCCTGTGTAGCTGTAGGTTTTTTCACTGTGTACCTGTAGCTGTATCCCCTGTGTACATGTAGCTGTATCCCCTGTGTACATGTAGCTGTATTCCATGTGTACCTGTATTCCCTGTGTACCTGTAGGTGTATTCCCTGTGTACCTGTAGCTGTATTTTCTGTGTACCTGTAAGTGTGTTGCCTGTGTAGCTGTAGGTGTGTTCCCTGTGTACCTGTAGCTGTATTCCCTGTGTACGTGTATTCCATGTGTACCTGTAGGTGTATTCCCTGTGTAGCTGTAGCTGTATTCCCTGTGTAGCTGTAGGTGTGTTCTCTGTGTACCTGTAGGTGTACTCCCTGTGTACCTGTATTCCCTGTGGACCTGTAGCTGTATTCCCTGTGTACCTGTAGCTGTATTCCCTGTGTAGCTGTAGGTGTGTTCTCTGTGTACCTGTAGGTGTACTCCCTGTGTACCTGTATTCCCTGTGGACCTGTAGCTGTATTCCCTGTGTAGCTGTAGGTGTATTCCCTGTCGACCTGTAGCTGTATTCCCTGTGTAGCTGTAGGTGTATTCCCTGTGTAACTGTAGGTGTATTCCCTGTGTAGCTGTTTTCCCTATGTACCTGTATTACCTGTGTACCTTTAGCTGTATTCCCTGTTTACCTGTGTATTCCCTGCATACCTGTAGCTGTATTCCCTGTGTACCTGTAGGTGTATTCCCTGTATAGCTGTTTTCCCTGTATACCTGTAGGTGTATTTCCTGTGTACCTGTAGGTGTATTCCCTGTGTAGCCGTTTTCCCTGTGTACCTGTAGGTGTGTTCCCTGTGTACCTGTAGGTGTATATACTGTGTACCTGTAGGTGTATTCCCTTTACCTGTATTCCCTGTGTACCTGTAGGTGTATTTACTGTGTACCTGTAGGTGTATTCCCTGTGTACCTGTATTCCCTGTGTACCTGTAGGTGTATTTACTGTGTACCTGTAGCTGTATTCCCTGTAGCTGTATTCCCTGTGTACCTGTAGGTGTATTTACTGTGTACCTGTAGCTGTATTCCCTGTGTTCCTGTAGGTGTTTTCCCTGTAGCTGTTTTCCCTGTGTACTTGTAGCTATATTCCCTGTGTACCTGTATTCCCTGTAGTTGTATTCCCTGTGTACCTGTAGGTGTATTTCCTGTGTACCTGTATTCCCTGTGGACCTATATTCCCTGTGTACCTGTAGATGTATTCCCTGTGTAGCTGTAGGTGTATTCCCTGTGTACCTGTATTCCCTGTTTACTTGTAGGTCTATTCCCTGTGTACCTGTAGGTGTGTTCCCTGTGTAGCTGTATGTGTATTCCCTGTGTAGCTGTAGGTTTATTCACTGTGTACCTGTAGCTGTATCCCCTGTGTACATGTAGCTGTATTCCATGTGTACCTGTATTCCCTGTGTACCTGTAGGTGTATTCCATGTGTACCTGTAGCTGTATTTTCTGTGTACCTGTAAGTGTGTTGCCTGTGTAGCTGTAGGTGTGTTCCCTGTGTAGCTGTATGTGTATTCCCTGTGTACCTGTAGCTGTATTCCCTGTGTACGTGTATTCCATGTGTACCTGTAGGTGTATTCCCTGTGTAACTGTAGCTGTATTCCCTGTGTAGCTGTAGGTGTGTTCTCTGTGTACCTGTAGGTGTACTCCCTGTGTACCTGTATTCCCTGTGGACCTGTAAATGTATTCCCTGTGTAGCTGTAGGTGTATTCCCTGTGTAGCTGTAGGTGTATTCCCTGTCGACCTGTAGCTGTATTCCCTGTGTAGCTGTAGGTGTATTCCCTGTGTAACTGTAGGTGTATTCCCTGTGTAGCTGTTTTCCCTATGTACCTGTATTCCCTGCATACCTGTAGCTATATTCCCTGTGTACCTGTAGGTGTATTCCCTGTGTACCTGTAGGTGTATTCCCTGTATTGCTGTTTTCCCTGTATACCTGTAGGTGTATTTCCTATGTACCTGTAGCTGTATTCCCTGTGTACATGTAGCTGTATTCCATGCGTACCTGTATTCCCTGTGTACCTGTAGGTGTATTCCCTGTGTACATGTAGCTGTATTTTCTGTGTACCTGTAAGTGTGTTGCCTGTGTAGCTGTAGGTGTGTTCCCTGTGTAGCTGTATGTGTATTCACTGTGTAACTGTAGCTGTATTCCCTGTGTACGTGTATTCCATGTGTATCTGTAGGTGTATTCCCTGTGTACCTGTAGCTGTATTCCCTGTGTACCTGTAGCTGTATTCCCTGTGTAGCTGTAGGTGTGTTCTCTGTGTAGCTGTAGGTGTATTCCCTGTCGACCTGTAGCTGTATTCCCTGTGTAGCTGTAGGTGTATTCCCTGTGTAACTGTAGGTGTATTCCCTGTGTAGCTGTTTTCCCTATGTACCTGTATTCCCTGTGTACCTTTAGCTGTATTCCCTGTTTACCTGTGCATTCCCTGCATACCTGTAGCTGTATTCCCTGTGTACCTGTAGGTGTATTCCCTGTGTACCTGTAGGTGTATTCCCTGTATAGCTGTTTTCCCTGTATACCTGTAGGTGTATTTCCTGTGTACCTGTAGGTGTATTCCCTGTGTAGCCGTTTTCCCTGTGTACCTGTAGGTGTGTTCCCTGTGTACCTGTAGGTGTATATACTGTGTACCTGTAGGTGTATTCCCTTTACCTGTATTCCCTGTGTACCTGTAGGTGTATTTACTGTGTACCTGTAGGTGTATTCCCTGTGTACCTGTATTCCCTGTGTACCTGTAGGTGTATTTACTGTGTACCTGTAGCTGTATTCCCTGTAGCTGTATTCCCTGTGTACCTGTAGGTGTATTTACTGTGTACCTGTAGCTGTATTCCCTGTGTTCCTGTAGGTGTTTTGCCTGTAGCTGTATTCCCTGTGTACTTGTAGCTATATTCCCTATGTACCTGTATTCCCTGTAGTTGTATTCCCTGTGTACCTGTATTCCATGTGTATTCCCTGTGTAGATGTATTCCCTGTGTAGATGTATTCCCTGTGTACCTGTAGGTGTATTCCCTGTGTAGCTGTAGGTGTATTCCCTGTGTAGCTGTAGCTGTATTACCTGTAGCTGCATTCCCTGTGTACATGTAGCTGTATTCCCTGTGTACCTGTATACCTGTATTCCCTGTGTACCTGTATTCCCTGTGTACCTGTAGGTGTATTCCCTGTGTACCTGTAGCTGTATTTTCTGTGTACCTGTAAGTGTGTTGCCTGTGTAGCTGTAGGTGTGTTCCCTGTGTAGCTGTATGTGTATTCCCTGTGTAGCTGTAGGTGTGTTCTCTGTGTACCTGTAGGTGTACTCCCTGTGTACCTGTATTCCCTGTGGACCTGTAGCTGTATTCCCTGTGTAGCTGTAGGTGTATTCCCTGTGTAGCTGTAGGTGTATTCCCTGTCGACCTGTAGCTGTATTCCCTGTGTAGCTGTAGGTGTATTCCCTGTGTAGCTGTTTTCCCTATGTACCTGTATTCCCTGTGTACCTTTAGCTGTATTCCCTGTTTACCTGTGTATTCCCTGCATACCTGTAGCTGTATTCCCTGTGTACCTGTAGGTGTATTCCCTGTATAGCTGTTTTCCCTGTATACCTGTAGGTGTATTTCCTATGTACCTGTAGCTGTATTCCATGTGTACCTGTATTCCCTGTGTACCTGTAGGTGTATTCCCTGTGTACCTGTAGGTGTATTCCCTGTGTACCTGTAGCTGTATTTTCTGTGTACCTGTAAGTGTGTTGCCTGTGTAACTGTAGGTGTGTTCCCTGTGTACCTGTATGTGTATTCCCTGTGTACCTGTAGCTGTATTCCCTGTGTACGTGTATTCCATGTGTACCTGTAGGTGTATTCCCTGTGTACCTGTAGCTGTATTCCATGTGTAGCTGTAGGTGTGTTCTCTGTGTAACTCTAGGTGTACTCCCTGTGTACCTGTATTCCCTGTGGACCTGTAGCTGTATTCCCTGTGTAGCTGTAGGTGTATTCCCTGTGTAGCTGTAGGTGTATTCCCTGTCGACCTGTAGCTGTATTCCCTGTGTAGCTGTAGGTGTATTCCCTGTGTAACTGTAGGTGTATTCCCTGTGTAGCTGTTGTCCCTATGTACCTGTATTCCCTGTGTACCTTTAGCTGTATTCCCTGTTTACCTGTGTATTCCCTGCATACCTGTAGCTGTATTCCCTGTGTACCTGTAGGTGTATTCCCTGTGTACCTGTAGGTGTATTCCCTGTGTAGCTGTAGGTGTATTCCCTGTGTAGCCGTTTTCCCTGTGTACCTGTAGGTGTATTCCCTGTGTACCTGTAGATGTATTCCCTGTGTACCCGTATTCCCTGTGTACCCGTATTCCCTGTGTACCTGTAGGTGTGTTCCCTGTGTAGCTGTATGTGTATTCCCTGTGTAGCTGTAGGTTTATTCACTGTGTACCTGTAGCTGTATTCCCTGTGTACATGTAGCTGTATTCCATGTGTACCTGTATTCCCTGTGTACCTTTAGGTGTATTCCCTATGTAGCTGTAGGTGTGTTCTCTGTGTACCTGTAGGTGTACTCCCTGTGTAGCTGTATTCCCTGTATAGCTGTAGGTGTATTCCCTGTGTAGCTGTAGGTGTATTCCCTGTGTACCTGTAGCTGTATTCCCTGTGTACGTGTATTCCATGTGTATCTGTAGGTGTATTCCCTGTGTACCTGTAGCTGTATTCCCTGTGTACCTGTAGCTGTATTCCCTGTGTAGCTGTAGGTGTATTCCCTGTCGACCTGTAGCTGTATTCCCTGTGTAGCTGTAGGTGTATTCCCTGTGTAACTGTAGGTGTATTCCCTGTGTAGCTGTTTTCCCTATGTACCTGTATTCCCTGTGTACCTTTAGCTGTATTCCCTGTTTACCTGTGTATTCCCTGCATACCTGTAGCTGTATTCCCTGTGTACCTGTAGGTGTATTCCCTGTATACCTGTAGGTGTTTTTCCTGTGTACCTGTAGGTGTATTCCCTGTGTAGCCGTTTTCCCTGTGTACCTGTAGGTGTGTTCCCTGTGTACCTGTAGGTGTATTCCCTGTGTAGCTGTATTCCCTGTGTACCTGTAGCTGTATTCCCTGCGTACCTGTATCTGTTTTCCCTGTGTAGGTGTATTCCCTGTGCACCTGTAGGTGTGTTCCCTGTGTAGCTGTAGGTTTATTCCCTGTGTACCTGTATTCCCTGTGTACATGTAGCTGTATTCCCTGTGTACCTGTAGCTATTTTCCCTGTGTACCTGTATTCCCTGTGTACCTGCAGGTCTGTTCCCTGTGTACCTGTAGCTGTATTTACTGTGGGCCTGTAGCTGTATCCCCTGTGTACCTGTAGGTGTATTCCCTGTGTACCTGTAGCTGTATTCCCTGTGGACCTATATTCCCTGTGTACCTGTAGATGTATTCCCTATGTAGCTGTAGGTGTATTCCCTGTGTACCCGTATTCCCTGTTTACCTGTAGGTCTATTCCCTGTGTACCTGTAGGTCTATTCCCTGTGTACCTGTAGGTGTTTTCCCTGTGTACCCGTATTCCCTGTTTACCTGTAGGTCTATTCCCTGTGTAGCTGTATGTGTATTCCCTGTGTAGCTGTAGGTTTATTCACTGTGTACCTGTTGCTGTATTCCCTGTGTACATGTAGCTGTATTCCATGTGTACCTGTATTCCCTGTGTACCTGTAGGTGTATTTCCTGTGTAGCTGTAGGTGTGTTCCCTGTGTACCTGTAGGTGTGTTCTCTGTGTACCTGTAGGTGTATTCCCTGTGGACCTGTATTCCCTGTGGACCTGTAGCTGTATTCACTGTGTATCTGTAGGTGTATTCCCTGTGTAGCTGTAGGTGTATTCCCTGTCGACCTGTAGCTGTATTCCCTGTGTAGCTGTAGGTGAATTCCCTGTGGACCTGTATTCCCTGTGTAACTGTAGGCGTATTCCCTGTGTACCTGTAGGTGTATTCCCTGTGTAGCTGTTTTCCCTATGTACATGTATTCCCTGTGTACCTGTATCCCCTTTTTACCTGTAGGTGTATTCTCTGCATAGCTGTAGGTGTATTCCCTGTGTACCTGTAGGTGTATTCCCTGTGTACCTGTAGGTGTATTCCCTGTATAGCTGTTTTCCCTGTATACCTGTAGGTGTATTTCCTGTGTACCTGTAGCTGTATTCCCTGTTTACCTGTAGGTGTATTCCCTGTGTACTTGTAGTTGTATACCCTGTGTACCTGTTTTCCCTGTGTACCTGTAGGTGTATTCCCTGTGTAGCCGTTTTCCCTGTGTACCTGTAAGTGTGTTCCCTGTTTACCTTTAGGTGTATTCCCTGTGTAGCTGTATTCCCTGTGTACCCTGTATCTTTATTCCCTGTCTATCTGTATGTGTGTTCCCTGTGTACCTGTAGGTTTATTCCCTGTGTACCTGTAGCTGTATTCCCTGTGTACCTGTAGCTGTATTCCATGTGTACATGTAGCTGTATTACCTGTGTACTTGTAGGTGTATTTCCTGTGTACCTGTATTCCCTGTGTACCTGTAGCTGTATTCCCTGTGTACCTGCAGGTGTGTTCCCTGTGTAGCTGAATGTGTATTCCCTGTGTACCTGTATTTACTGTGGACCTGTAGCTGTATTCCCTGTGTAGCTGTAGGTGTATTCCCTGTGGACCTGTAGCTGTATTCCCTGTGGACCTATATTCCCTGTGTACCTGTAGCTGTATTCCCTGTGTAGCTGTAGGTGTGTTCTCTGTGTAATTGTAGGTGTATTCCCTCTGTACCTGTAGCTGTATTCCCTGTGTACCTGTAGGTGTGTTCTCTGTGTACCTGTAGGTGTATTCCCTGTGGACCTGTAGCTGTATTCCCTGTGTAGCTGTAGGTGTATTCCCTGTCGACCTGTAGCTGTATTCCCTGTGTAGCTGTAGGTGTATTCACTGTGTAGCTGTAGGTGTATTCCCTGTGTAGCTGTATTCCCTGTCGACCTGTATTCCCTGTGTAGCTGTAGGTGAATTCCCTGTGGACCTGTAGCTGTATTCCCTGTGTAACTGTAGGTGTATTCCCTGTGTAGCTGTTTTCCCTGTGTACCTGTATTCCCTGTGTACCTTTAGCTGTATTCGCTGTGTACCTGTAGGTGTATTTCTTGTATAGCTGTTTTCCCTGTATACCTGTATTTCCTGTGTATCTGTAGCTGTATTCCCTGTTTACCTGTAGGTGTATTCCCTGTGTAGCCATTTTCCCTGTGTACCTGTAGGTGTGTTCCCTGTGTACCTGTAGGTGCATTCCCTGTTTAGCTGTATTCCCTGTGTACCTGTATTCCCTGTGTACCTGTATTCCCTGTGTACCTGTATTCCCTGTGTACCTGTATTCCCTGTGTAGCTGTAGGTGTGTTCTCTGTGTACCTGTAGGTGTATTCCCTGTGTACCTGTATTCCCTGTGTACCTGTAGGTGTATTCCCTGTGTAGCTGTTTTCCCTATGTACCTGTATTCCCTGTGTGCCTTTAGCTGTATTCCCTGTTTACCTGTAAGTGTATTCCCTGCATACCTGTAGCTGTATTCCCTGTGTACCTGTAGGTGTATTCCCTGTGTACCTGTAGGTGTATTCCCTGTATAGCTGTTTTCCCTGTATACCTGTAGGTGTATTTCCTGTGTATCTGTAGCTGTATTCCCTGTGTACCTGTAGGTGTGTTCCCTGTGTACCTGTAGGTGTGTTCCCTGTGTACCTGTATTCCCTGCGTACCTGTATTCCCTGTGTAGCTGTAGGTGTGTTCTCTGTGTACCTGTAGGTGTATTCCCTGTGTACCTGTACGTGCATTCCCTGTTTAGCTGTATTCCCTGTGTACCTGTATTCCCTGTGTAGCTGTAGGTGTGTTCTCTGTGTACCTGTAGGTGTATTCCCTGTGTACCTGTATTCCCTGTGTACCTGTAGGTGTATTCCCTGTGTACCTGTATTCCCTGTGTAGCTGTAGCTGTATTCCCTGTGTAGCTGTAGGTGTATTCCCTGTGTAGCTGTAGGTGTATTCCCTGTCGACCTGTAGCTGTATTCCATGTGTAGCTGTAGGTGTATTCCCTGTGTAGCTGTAGGTGAATTCCATGTGGACCTGTAGCTGTACTCCCTGTGTAAATGTAGGTGTATTCCCTATGTACCTGTATTCCCTGTGTACCTTTAGCTGTATTCCCTGTTTACCTGTAAGTGTATTCCCTGCATACCTGTAGGTGTATTCCCTGTGTACCTGAAGGTGTATTCCCTGTGTACCTGTAGGTGTATTCCCTGTATAGCTGTTTTCCCTGTATACCTGTAGGTGTATTTCCTGTGTACCTGTAGCTGTATTCCCTGTGTACCTGTAGGTGTTTTCCCTGTATACCTGTATTCCCTGCGTACCTGTATCTGTTTTCCCTGTGTAGGTGTATTCTCTGTGTACCTGTAGGTGTGTTCCCTGTGTAGCTGTAGGTTTATTCCCTGTGTACCTGTATTCCCTGTGTACCTGTAGGTGTATTCCCTGTGTACTTATAGGTGTATTCCCTGTGTACCTGCAGGTCTGTTCCCTGTGTACCTGTAGCTGTATTTACTGTGGACCTGTAGCTGTATTCCCTGTGTAGCTGTATCCCCTGTGTACCTGTAGCTGTATTCCTTGTGTACCTGTAGGTGTATTCCCTGTGTACCTGTATTCCCTGTGGACCTATATTCCCTGTGTACCTGTAGATGTATTCCCTGTGTAGCTGTAGGTGTATTCCCTGTGTACCTGTATCCCCTGTTTACCTGTAGGTCTATTCCCTGTGTACCTGTAGGTGTGTTCCCTGTGTAGCTGTATGTTTATTCCCTGTAGCTGTATTCCCTGTGTACATGTAGCTGTATTCCATGTGTACCTGTATTCCCTGTGTACCTGTAGGTGTATTCCCTGTGTACCTGTAGGTGTATTCCCTGTGTACCTGTAGGTGTATTCCCTGTGTAGCTGTAGGTGTGTTCCCTGTGTAGCTGTAGGTGTGTTCTCTGTGTACCTGTTGGTGTATTCCCTGTGGACCTGTAGCTGTATTCCCTGTGTAGCTGTAGGTGTATTCCCTGTGTAGCTGTAGGTGTATTCCCTGTCGACCTGTAGCTGTATTCCCTGTGTAGCTGTAGGTGTATTCCCTGTGTAGCTGTAGGTGTATTCCCTGTCGACCTGTAGCTGTATTCCCTGTGTAGCTGTAGGTGTATTCCCTGTGTAGTTGTAGGTGAATTCCATGTGGACCTGTAGCTGTACTCCCTGTGTAACTGTAGGTGTATTCCCTATGTACCTGTATTCCCTGTGTACCTTTAGCTGTATTCCCTGTTTACCTGTAAGTGTATTCCCTGCATACCTGTAGCTGTATTCCCTGTGTTCCTGTAGGTGTATTCCCTGTGTACCTGTAGGTGTATTCCCTGTATAGCTGTTTTCCCTGTATACCTGTAGGTGTATTTCCTGTGTATCTGTAGCTGTATTCCCTGTGTACCTGTAGGTGTTTTCCCTGTGTACCTGTAGGTGTGTTCCCTGTGTTAAGTCACTTTATTCGTCAATCCCACATACTAAGGGTTTGGAAGCTCTGTCTTGGTTTCTACACAAATACCACGGTCAGGAGCCTGACTTTTGTGAATATGTGCTCCGCGTAGCCGGGTTTCTCTTATCCCACAATTACTTTGAGTTTGAGGGGGTGTTCTACCTCCAGATTTGTGGGACTGCGATGGGGGCAAAGTTTGCCCCTTCCTATGCCAACCTTTATATGGGTTGGTGGGAGCAGGACCACATCTATGGAGGTGGGAACCCCTTCTGCTCAAAAGTGGTTTTTTATAGGAGGTTCATTGATGACCTCCTATTCATTTGGAAGGGGAGCACAGATGAGTTATCCACTTTTCTGGATCTCCTCAATGAAAACGACCTGGGACTGAGCTTTACATCTGAGTCCAACAATACGAGCATCAACTACCTTGATGTAACCCTTTTGGGGGTAATTGGTGAAAAAATTCGTAGCACAGCCTTTAGAAAGCCAATCTCTGGCAACATATTGCTACATGCAACAAGCTGTCACCCCAAAAGTGTATTTAAAGGTATCATCAAGGGTCAGTTCATCCGTTTAAAACGGAATTGCTCGGAATTGGACAATTTTGAGGATGAAGCAAAAAAACTATCGGATAGGCTCAAAGCAAGGGGTTATGCTAACAATTGCATAACATCAACATTAGATGAGGTCAGGAAGATTGACAGAAGGGATCTATTACATCCCAAAACGAAGCAGAATAGAGGGCATAACATGCAGAATGACCTCTACTTTGTAACTGACCATTCGGAGCAATATCCCCAGATCTGTGAGATAATTAAGAAACATCTGGTTATGCTTAGAGCTGACGAAGGGCTGGCAGACATAACCCCTAAGTCTTGCCATTTCACTTATCGGAGAAGTAAAACAATAGGTAACGTGGTTTCTCCAACCAGAATTGGTAAAGACACCATAAGACACGAGTCATCTTGGCTCACCCAGAAGGGAATGTTCAAATGTCACAAGAGAGATTGTGTAGCCTGTGAAAAAGTGGAAATGGGTGATCAGTTCAGATCTTCTGTAACTGGTCACTCCTTTCCTATTAATATGTGTCTCAACTGTAGGTCGACCTACACGATCTATCTAGCATCATGCACAGAGTGTGCCAAACAATATGTTGGACTCACAACCAAGGAGGTCAGATCAAGAATTAGGGAACATCTCTCAAGCATAAGGGTGGGAAAAGCAAGCACCCCCCTGGTCCAACACTTTACATCCATACATAATAAAAGCTCTGAGACCTTTCATTGGACATGCATAGAGAAAGTTCTAAAACCACCCAAAGGAGGTGACAGGGATAAATTATTATCCAAACGAGAGATCTTTTGGATCTTTACACTGAAGACTAGACACCCAACAGGGCTAAATTCCATGTATTATCTGATCAACCATTGGGAGTGAACAAGATGCTTAACATAACTCCACTCAACCCCTAAACTGAGAGATTGTGAATTATGTATCTTTAAATGGTACACATATGTATTACAAATATATTCATATTCAGCCTTAAATCCCTCTGAAACTTTCACTCTTATAATAAACAAAATAGGGGTCTCTTGTCCTTGTTTAATTATAGGGTTAATATCCCTTTATTTCATTAGTATGTTGTCCATTCCTTTTGACACTCACATATCTACATCCCCGTTTCCTTGTTTTCATTTTTGATACACAATAACCACATCTTACATATTGAGTGCATTTAAGTTAGCAGGTTAGCTACATATGAAGGGAGTTAACAGGTCTAGGACAGACTTTCCGGATACCTACTCCTAGGAGCTAACTATTCAGTATGTATAGGCTAACTAGTATAACATTCTATACATTGGATTGTTCATATGATGTATACTTGTACAATCCTACAAGTGATTATAAAGTTTATTGCAAATACATATGCAAATACTGAATGTATGACTTTAATTTTAATATGCAAAATGCAGATTGTATGACTTTAATTTAGATTCTTTATAGTCTATGAATGTTACTTTAGTTATTTTGTGTACAATAACATGTTCATGGTTCAGTATAACCAGCTTTCTGTAATCTGTTTAGTATTATTATATACTCTTCTTGTACAGGTTATAAGGGGTTAATAAGAAATCCTTCCCCCTTTGTACAATTGCCCAATAGGGTTCAGCTATTGTGTTTTAAAAGAGGGCTATTCCCTACACAGTTCAGCAGCTTTGATAACGGCGGAATGCTGAAACATGTCAGCAGCTGTTTGAGCTGAACCCATTGCAAGGAATAGCACCCTTTAACTCCTTGTAGTTTTCATTTTTCATTTTTTAAACATTGCTTCAATAAAGAGAACTTTTTATTTTACTCAGTGCTCCGCTTCCTCTTTTGTTCTGTGTTCCCTGTGTACCTGTAGGTGTGTTCCCTGTGTACCTGTATTCCCTGCGTACCTGTATCTGTTTTCCCTGTGTAGGTGTATTCCCTGTGTACCTGTAGGTGTGTTCCCTGTGTAGCTGTAGGTTTATTCCCTGTGTACCTGTATTCCCTGTGTACCTGTAGGTGTATTCCCTGTGTACTTATAGGTGTATTCCCTGTGTACCTGCAGGTCTGTTCCCTGTGTACCTGTATTTACTGTGGACCTGTAGCTGTATTCCCTGTGTAGCTGTATCCCCTGTGTACCTGTAGCTGTATTCCTTGAGTACCTGTAGGTGTATTCCCTGTGTACCTGTATTCCCTGTGGACCTATATTCCCTGTGTACCTGTAGATGTATTCCCTGTGTAGCTGTATCCCCTGTGTACCTGTAGGTGTATTCCCTGTGTACCTGTAGCTGTATTCCCTGTGGACCTATATTCCCTGTGTACCTGTAGATGTATTCCCTGTGTAGCTGTAGGTGTATTCCCTGTGTACCCGTATTCCCTGTTTACCTGTAGGTCTATTCCCTGTGTACCTGTAGGTGTGTTCCCTGTGTAGCTGTATGTTTATTCCCTGTGTACCTGTAGCTGTATTCCCTGTGTACATGTAGCTGTATTCCATGTGTACCTGTATTCCCTGTGTAGCTGTAGGTGTGTTCCCTGTGTACCTGTAGGTGTGTTCTCTGTGTACCTGTAGGTGTATTCCCTGTGGACCTGTACCTGTATTCACTGTGTAGCTGTAGGTGTATTCCCTGTGTAGCTGTAGGTGTATTCCCTGTCGACCTGTAGCTGTATTCCCTGTGTAGCTGTAGGTGAATTCCCTGTGGACCTGTAGCTGTATTCCCTGTCGACCTGTATTCCCTGTGTAACTGTAGGCATATTCCCTGTGTACCTGTAGGTGTATTCCCTGTGTAGCTGTTTTCCCTATGGACCTGTATTCCCTGTGTACCTGTAACTGTATTCCCTGTGTACCTGTATCCCTTTTTTACCTGTAGGTGTATTCTCTGCATAGCTGTAGGTGTATTCCTTGTGTACCTGTAGGTGTATTCCCTGTGTACCTGTAGGTGTATTCCCTGTGTACCTGTAGGTGTATTCCCTGTATAGCTGTTTTCCCTGTATACCTGTAGGCGTTTTTCCTGTGTACCTGTAGCTGTATGCCCTGTTTACCTGTAGGTGTATTCCCTGTGTACTTGTAGTTGTATTCCCTGTGTACCTGTAGGTGTATTCCCTGTGTAGCCGTTTTCCCTGTGTACCTGTAGGTGTTTTCCCTGTGTAGCCGTTTTCCCTGTGTAACTGTAAGTGTGTTCCCTGTGTACCGGTAGGTGTATTCCCTGTATAGCTGTATTCCCTGTGTACCCTGTATCTTTATTCCCTGTCTACCTGTAGGTTTATTCCCTGTGTACCTGTATTCCCTGTGTACCTGAAGCTGTATTCCCTGTGTACCTGTAGCTGTATTCCCTGTGTACCTGTAGCTGTATTTACTGTGGACCTGTAGCTGTATTTCCTATGTAGCTGTATCCCCTGTGGACCTGTAGCTGTATTCACTTTGTAGCTGTATTCCCTGTGGACCTGTAGCTGTATTCCCTGTGGACCTATATTCCCTGTGTACCTGTAGGTGTATTCCCTGTGTAGCTGTATTCCCTGTGTACCCGTATTCCCTGTTTACCTGTAGGTCTATTCCCTGTGTAGCTGTAGGTCTATTCCCTGTGTAGCTGTATTCCCTGTGTAGCTGTAGCTGTTTTCCCTGTGTAGCTGTAGGTGTATTCACTGTGTAGCTGTAGGTGTATTCACTGTGTAGCTGTAGGTGAATTCCCTGTGGACCTGTAGCTGTATTCCCTGTGGACCTGTAGGCGTATTCCCTGTGTACCTGTAGGTGTATTCCCTGTGTACCTGTAGGTGTATTCCCTGTTTAGCTGTTTTTCCTATGTACCTATATTCCCTGTGTACCTGTAACTGTATTCCCTGTGTTCCTGTAGCTGTATTTCCTGTTTACCTGTAGGTGTATTCCCTGCGTACCTGTAGGTGTATTCCCTGTGTACCTGTAGGTGTATTCCCTGCGTACCTGTAGGTGTATTCCCTGCGTACCGGTAGGTGTATTCCCTGCGTACCTGTAGGTGTATTCCCTGCGTACCTGTAGGTGTATTCCCTGTATAGCCGTTTTCCCTGTATATCTGTAGCTGTATTCCCTGTTTACCTGTAGCTGTATTCCCTGTTTACCTGTAGTTGTATTCCCTGTGTACCTGTAGGTGTATTCCCTGTGTACCTGTAGGTGTATTCCCTGTGTAGCCGATTTCCCTGTGTACCTGTAGGTGTATTCCCTGTGTAGCTGTATTCTCTGTGTAACTGTAGCTGTATTCCCTGTGTACCTGTAGGTGTATTTTCTGTGTATTCCCTGTGTAACTGTATTCCCTGTGTACCTGTAGGTGTATTACCTGTGGACCTGTAGCTGTATTCCCTGCGTACCTGTAGGTGTATTCCCTGCGTACCTGTAGGTGTATTCCCTGTATAGCCGTTTTCCCTGTATATCTGTAGCTGTATTCCCTGTTTACCTGTAGCTGTATTCCCTGTTTACCTGTAGTTATATTCCCTGTGTACCTGTAGGTGTATTCCCTGTGTACCTGTAGGTGTATTCCCTGTGTAGCCGATTTCCCTGTGTACCTGTAGGTGTATTCCCTGTGTAGCTGTATTCTCTGTGTAACTGTAGCTGTATTCCCTGTGTACCTGTAGGTGTATTTTCTGTGTATTCCCTGTGTAACTGTATTCCCTGTGTACCTGTAGGTGTATTACCTGTGGACCTGTAGCTGTATTCCCTGTGTACCTGTAGGTGTATTTTCTGTGTATTCCCTGTGTAACTGTATTCCCTGTGTACCTGTAGGTGTATTACCTGTGGACCTGTAGCTGTATTCCCTGTGTAGCTGTAGGTGTATTCCCTGTGTAGCTGTAGGTGAATTCCATGTGGACCTGTAGCTGTACTCCCTGTGTAAATGTAGGTGTATTCCCTATGTACCTGTATTCCCTGTGTACCTTTAGCTGTATTCCCTGTTTACCTGTAAGTGTATTCCCTGCATACCTGTAGCTGTATTCCCTGTGTACCTGTAGGTGTATTCCCTGTGTACCTGTAGGTGTATTCCCTGTATAGCTGTTTTCCCTGTATACCTATAGGTGTATTTCCTGTGTACCTGTAGCTGTATTCCCTGTGTACCTGTAGGTGTTTTCCCTGTATACCTGTATTCCCTGCGTACCTGTATCTGTTTTCCCTGTGTAGGTGTATTCCCTGTGTACCTGTAGGTGTGTTCCCTGTGTAGCTGTAGGTTTATTCCCTGTGTACCTGTATTCCCTGTGTACCTGTAGGTGTATTCCCTGTGTACTTATAGGTGTATTCCCTGTGTACCTGCAGGTCTGTTCCCTGTGTACCTGTAGCTGTATTTACTGTGGACCTGTAGCTGTATTCCCTGTGTAGGTGTATTCCCTGTGTACCTGTAGGTGTATTCCCTGTGTACTTATAGGTGTATTCCCTGTGTACCTGCAGGTCTGTTCCCTGTGTACCTGTAGCTGTATTTACTGTGGACCTGTAGCTGTATTCCCTGTGTAGCTGTATCCCCTGTGTACCTGTAGCTGTATTCCTTGTGTACCTGTAGGTGTATTCCCTGTGTACCTGTATTCCCTGTGGACCTATATTCCCTGTGTACCTGTAGATGTATTCCCTGTGTAGCTGTAGGTGTATTCCCTGTGTACCCGTATTCCCTGTTTACCTGTAGGTCTATTCCCTGTGTACCTGTAGGTGTGTTCCCTGTGTAGCTGTATGTTTATTCCCTGTAGCTGTATTCCCTGTGTACATATAGCTGTATTCCATGTGTACCTGTATTCCCTGTGTACCTGTAGGTGTATTTCCTGTGTAGCTGTAGGTGTATTCCCTGTGTAGCTGTAGGTGTGTTCCCTGTGTAGCTGTAGGTGTATTCCCTGTTGACCTGTAGCTGTACTCCCTGTGTAGCTGTAGGTGTATTCCCTGTGTAGCTGTAGGTGTATTCCCTGTCGACCTGTAGCTGTATTCCCTGTGTAGCTGTAGGTGTATTCCCTGTGTAGCTGTAGGTGAATTCCATGTGGACCTGTAGCTGTACTCCCTGTGTAACTGTAGGTGTATTCCCTATGTACCTGTATTCCCTGTGTACCTTTAGCTGTATTCCCTGTTTACCTGTAAGTGTATTCCCTACATACCTGTAGCTGTATTCCCTGTGTACCTGTAGGTGTATTCCCTGTGTACCTGTAGGTGTATTCCCTGTATAGCTGTTTTCCCTGTATACCTGTAGGTGTATTTCCTGTGTATCTGTAGCTGTATTCCCTGTGTACCTGTAGGTGTTTTCCCTGTGTACCTGTAGGTGTGTTCCCTGTGTACCTGTAGGTGTGTTCCCTGTGTACCTGTATTCCCTGCGTACCTGTATCTGTTTTCCCTGTGTAGGTGTATTCCCTGTGTACCTGTAGGTGTGTTCCCTGTGTAGCTGTAGGTTTATTCCCTGTGTACCTGTATTCCCTGTGTACCTGTAGGTGTATTCCCTGTGTACTTATAGGTGTATTCCCTGTGTACCTGCAGGTCTGTTCCCTGTGTACCTGTATTTACTGTGGACCTGTAGCTGTATTCCCTGTGTAGCTTTATCCCCTGTGTACCTGTAGCTGTATTCCTTGTGTACCTGTAGGTGTATTCCCTGTGTACCTGTATTCCCTGTGGACCTATATTCCCTGTGTACCTGTAGATGTATTCCCTGTGTAGCTGTAGGTGTATTCCCTGTGTACCCATATTCCTTGTTTACCTGTAGGTCTATTCCCTGTGTACCTGTAGGTGTGTTCCCTGTGTAGCTGTATGTTTATTCCCTGTGTACCTGTAGCTGTATTCCCTGTGTACATGTAGCTGTATTCCATGTGTACCTGTATTCCCTGTGTACCTGTAGGTGTATTCCCTGTGTACCTGTAGGTGTATTCCCTGTGTAGCTGTAGGTGTGTTCCCTGTGTACCTGTAGGTGTGTTCTCTGTGTACCTGTAGGTGTATTCCCTGTGGACCTGTAGCTGTATTCACTGTGTAGCTGTAGGTGTATTCCCTGTGTAGCTGTAGGTGTATTCCCTGTCGACCTGTAGCTGTATTCCCTGTGTAGCTGTAGGTGAATTCCCTGTGGACCTGTAGCTGTATTCCCTGTCGACCTGTATTCCCTGTGTAACTGTAGGCATATTCCCTGTGTACCTGTAGGTGTATTCCCTGTGTAGCTGTTTTCCCTATGGACCTGTATTCCCTGTGTACCTGTAACTGTATTCCCTGTGTACCTGTATCCCTTTTTTACCTGTAGGTGTATTCTCTGCATAGCTGTAGGTGTATTCCTTGTGTACCTGTAGGTGTATTCCCTGTGTACCTGTAGGTGTATTCCCTGTATAGCTGTTTTCCCTGTATACCTGTAGGCGTATTTCCTGTGTACCTGTAGCTGTATGCCCTGTTTACCTGTAGGTGTATTACCTGTGTACTTGTAGTTATATTCCCTGTGTACCTGTAGGTGTATTCCCTGTGTAGCCGTTTTCCCTGTGTACCTGTAGGTGTTTTCCCTGTGTAGCCGTTTTCCCTGTGTAACTGTAAGTGTGTTCCCTGTGTACCGGTAGGTGTATTCCCTGTATAGCTGTATTCCCTGTGTACCCTGTATCTTTATTCCCTGTCTACCTGTAGGTTTATTCCCTGTGTACCTGTATTCCCTGTGTACCTGAAGCTGTATTCCCTGTGTACCTGTAGCTGTATTCCCTGTGTACCTGTAGCTGTATTTACTGTGGACCTGTAGCTGTATTTCCTATGTAGCTGTATCCCCTGTGGACCTGTAGCTGTATTCCCTTTGTAGCTGTATTCCCTGTGGACCTGTAGCTGTATTCCCTGTGGACCTATATTCCCTGTGTACCTGTAGGTGTATTCCCTGTGTAGCTGTATTCCCTGTGTACCCGTATTCCCTGTTTACCTGTAGGTCTATTCCCTGTGTAGCTGTAGGTCTATTCCCTGTGTAGCTGTATTCCCTGTGTAGCTGTAGGTGTATTCCCTGTGTACCTCTATTCCCTGTGTAGCTGTAGGTGTAGTCCTTGTGTAGCTGTATTCCCTGTGGACCTGTAGCTGTTTTCCCTGTGTAGCTGTAGGTGTATTCACTGTGTAGCTGTAGGTGTATTCACTGTGTAGCTGTAGGTGAATTCCCTGTGGACCTGTAGCTGTATTCCCTGTGGACCTGTAGGCGTATTCCCTGTGTACCTGTAGGTGTATTCCCTGTTTAGCTGTTTTTCCTATGTACCTGTATTCCCTGTGTACCTGTAACTGTATTCCCTGTGTTCCTGTAGCTGTATTTCCTGTTTACCTGTAGGTGTATTCCCTGCGTACCTGTAGGTGTATTCCCTGCGTACCGGTAGGTGTATTCCCTGCGTACCTGTAGGTGTATTCCCTGCGTACCTGTAGGTGTATTCCCTGTATAGCCGTTTTCCCTGTATATCTGTAGCTGTATTCCCTGTTTACCTGTAGCTGTATTCCCTGTTTACCTGTAGTTGTATTCCCTGTGTACCTGTAGGTGTATTCCCTGTGTACCTGTAGGTGTATTCCCTGTGTAGCCGATTTCCCTGTGTACCTGTAGGTGTATTCCCTGTGTAGCTGTATTCTCTGTGTAACTGTAGCTGTATTCCCTGTGTACCTGTAGGTGTATTTTCTGTGTATTCCCTGTGTAACTGTATTCCCTGTGTACCTGTAGGTGTATTACCTGTGGACCTGTAGCTGTATTCCCTGTGGACCTGTAGCTGTATTCCCTGTGTACCTGTAGGTGTATTTTCTGTGTATTCCCTGTGTAACTGTATTCCCTGTGTACCTGTAGGTGTATTACCTGTGGACCTGTAGCTGTATTCCCTGTGGATCTGTAGCTGTATTCCCTGTGGATCTGTAGCTGTATTCCCTGTGGACCTGTAGCTGCATTCCCTGTGGACCTGTAGCTGTATTCCCTGTGGACCTGTAGCTGTATTCCCTGTGGACCTGTAGCTGCATTCCCTGTGTACCTGTAGGTGTATTTACTGTGTACCTGTAGGTGTATTCCCTGTATAGCTGTTTTCCCTGTGTACCTGTAGGTGTATTCCCTTTGTACCTGTATTCCCTGTTTACCTGTAGGTGTATTCCCTGCGTACCTGTAGGTGTATTCCCTGTATACCTGTAGGTGTATTCCCTTTGTACCTGTATTCCCTGTTTACCTGTAGGTGTATTCCCTTTGTACCTGTATTCCCTGTTTACCTGTAGGTGTATTCCCTGCGTACCTGTAGGTGTATTCCCTGTGTACCTGTAGGTGTATTCCCTGTATAGCTGTTTTCCCTGTTTACCTATAGATGTATTCCCTGTGTACCTGTAGGTGTATTCCCTGTGTAGCCATTTTCCCTGTGTACCTGTATTATCTGTGTACCTGTAGGTGTATTCCATGTGTAGCTGTATTCCCTGTGTACCTGTAGCTGTATTCCCTATGTACCTGTAGGTGTATTTACTGTGTAGCTGTAAGTGTATGCCCTGTGTAGCTGTAGCTATATTCCCTGTGTAGCTGTATTCCCTGTGTAGCTGTAGGTGTATTCCCTGTGTAGCTGTAGGTGTATTCCCTGTGTAGCTGTATTCCTGTGTAGCTGTGGGTGTATTCCCTGTGTAGCTGTATTCCTGTGTAGCTGTAGGTGTATTCCCTGTGTAGCTGTAGGTGTATTCACTGTGTAGCTGTAAGTGTATGCCCTGTGTAGCTGTAGCTATATTCCCTGTGTAGCTGTATTCCCTGTGTAGCTGTAGGTGTATTCCCTGTGTAGCTGTATTCCTGTGTAGCTGTATTCCTGTGTAGCTGTAGGTGTATTCCCTGTGTAGCTGTATTCCTGTGTAGCTGTAGGTGTATTCCCTGTGTAGCTGTATTCCTGTGTAGCTGTAGGTGTATTCCCTGTGTAGCTGTGTGTGTATTCCCTGTGTAGCTGTATTCCTGTGTAGCTGTAGGTGTATTCCCTGTGTAGCTGTAGGTGTATTCCCTGTGTAGCTGTAGGTGTATTCCCTATATAGCTGTAGGTGTGTTCCCTGTGTAGCTGTATTCCTGTGTAGCTGTAGGTGTATTCCCTATATAGCTGTAGGTGTGTTCCCTGTGTACCTGAGCAGGGGCAGCCATCAAGTTGCTTCTAAATATGAACTTGACCTCAAGATGTTACATTAAGGACGCTTAAAGAGTCATTAAATACAGTAGATTTATTAAACAGGAATTATATAAAGTCTGAACAGATTTAGAAAACTATAGTTTCTGAGGTTAGTAATAGGTTTACTGACAACAGGGAATACAAGTTCTGAGCTTCTTTCTCTGCTACCATTTATAACGCCAATTCTGCATATTTGTAATCTCCTTTCCCCGTACAGTAGTAAGGTCATGCGGTTTCAGTGAGGTTTGTTTTCTGAAACCCGCCAGTTTGGCTGTAAAACCTTTATGATGCTAAATAACCAGACGTTTGTGCTGCAGTTTGAGTCACATTGTAGAATCCCAGGCTTTGTCAAAGGGAATTAAACCCAAAAATTCTAAGTTTGTATAATCATATGTAATGTTTATACCTGATGTGCCTTGTATACCAAATTGTAATATATATAGCTGCCGTCGTGCCTTGTATATCAATATGTAATGTGTATGTACCATCCTTCGTGCCTTGTATATCAATATGTAATGTGTATATACCAGCCGTCGTGCCGTGTATATCAGTATGAAATGTATATACCAGCCGTTGTGCCTTGTATATCAATATGTAATGTATATACGCGCAGTCATGCCTTGTATAATCAATATGTAATGTATATTCCAGAGGTCGTGCCTTGTATATCAATATGCAATGTATATACGCGCAGTCGTGCCTTGTATATCAATATGTAATGTATATACCAGCCGTCGTGCCTTGTATAATAATATGTAATGTATATACCTGCCATGGCTTGTGTATCGATATGCAGTTTAAATACCCATCGCCATGCCTTGTATATTAATACATAATGTAAAAACACGCCACTGTGCCTCGTATATCGATACATAATGTATATACCCAACACCTTTCCTTGTATATCGATATCTAATGTATATACCTGCCGTGCCTTGTATAGCAATATGTAAATATTTCACATTAAAATGCTCTATATATAGCAGAATATGTATATTCTTTTAAATAGATATTCCTATATGGATCTGTATATATCTATACCTATATATAATCGCGTGTGTGTGTGTATATATATATATATATATATATATATTTATGAATAAATAGAACATATTCTTCTATGTGAAGGACACTGGAATGTGAAATATTCATGTCAGGTTAGCGCACATGAGAATATGCGATAAAGTTTGCACGATAGTGGGGTGTTGGGTTTTTTCTCCATTGATTTCTATGGGGGAATAAGTAAACCTCGACTTTTTGAGCTTGTCGGGTTAGGACGCGAGTGAAAACTGTTTACTTTCAACTCATAATACGAGCGCATCCAGATGCGCTCAAAAATCTTACTTCTAGCGTAATTAAAGCTCGAGCAGGAGCCACTTGTAATCTGGCCTTGTGTTTTCTGTATGTCTGGAAGTCGCTTGGACGGATGCTACAAGCATTGGTACTTATGTGACAACATTAGTTTTTACCATCTAAAGTCATCTGGTACAACATCATTATGGGGGGGGGGATCTGGTTTATGGCTCACGATCTGAGCCAAATAAAAAATCTGGTATTGATCAGGGCAGGGCTGGCGACTGATGGCTACGTGCGCCTGCAGCTTCTGACGTTAATGTGTTTAACCACTGTACATATTTACATATGAAATTAAAAAATGCTCTGTTGTGTCAGATTGTTTCACTCTTCTGTCTCTTTAATACCCAGAATTTGTCACAGTGTAGGAAACGGATCTGATTATTCCATCTGTCATAGAAAAAGCTGTGGCTCTAAAGGAAATGCTGAAAACCTTAAAACAACTATACATACAATAGTTTTGCTTCTTCACGGAACTTCTGGCTGACAAACAGACCCAGAAGGCTCCTCTTATTGCTGCCTCACTGCAAGAGCCAATAGATGTCCTCATATTCCTGCACTGGCAGCGGATTTACATATTATGCATTAAATCCTCCTCGTATTACAGGGATAGCTGCTGAACACCGCAGGAAGTGCCTAGACACACAGCAGGAAGTGCCTAGACACACAGCAGGAAGTGCCTACATACACAGCAGGAAGTGCCTAGACACACAGCAGGAAGTGCCTAGACACACAGCAGGAAGTGCCTAGACACACAGCAGGAAGTGCCTACATACACAGCAGGAAGTGCCTAGACAAAGTGCCTAGACACACAGCAGGAAGTGCCTAGACACACAGCAGGAAGTGCCTAGACACACAGCAGGAAGTGCCTACATACACAGCAGGAAGTGCCTAGACACACAGCAGGAAGTACCTAGACACACAGCAGGAAGTGCCTAGACACACAGCAGGAAGTGCCTACATACACAGCAGGAAGTGCCTACATACACAGCAGGAAGTGCCTAGACACACAGCAGGAAGTGCCTAGACACACAGCAGGAAGTGACTAGACAAAGTGCCTAGATACACAGCAGGAAGTGCCTAGACACACAGCAGGAAGTGCCTAGACACACAGCAGGAAGTGCCTAGACACACAGCAGGAAGTGCCTAGACACACAGCAGGAAGTGCCTAGACACACAGCAGGCAGTGCCTAGACACACAGCAGGAAGTGCCTAGACACACAGCAGGAAGTGCCTACATACACAGCAGGAAGTGCCTAGACACACAGCAGGAAGTGCCTAGACACACAGCAGGAAGTGCCTAGACACACAGCAGGAAGTGCCTAGACAAAGTGCCTAGATACACAGCAGGAAGTGCCTAGACACACAGCAGGAAGTGCCTAGACACACAGCAGGAAGTGCCTAGACACACAGCAGGAAGTGCCTAGATACACAGCAGGAAGTGCCTACATACACAGCAGGAAGTGCCTAGACACACAGCAGGAAGTGCCTAGACACACAGCAGGAAGTGCCTAGACACACAGCAGGAAGTGCCTAGACAAAGTGCCTAGATACACAGCAGGAAGTGCCTAGACACACAGCAGGAAGTGCCTAGACACACAGCAGGAAGTGCCTAGACACACAGCAGGAAGTGCCTAGATACACAGCAGGAAGTGCCTAGACACACAGCAGGAAGTGCGTAGATACACAGTGCAATAACTTAAATACATTATACACAATTGCTAAAATCCTTATAATACAGTCATGGTTTAAATAACAAAACACAATAATAATTCACTAACTGACAATTACCAGATGTGTATCTAAAATTAAAAATCTAAATGGTTTGTGCTGAAAAAAAACTTTTCTTTCCAGCGAATGCGAGAAAAGGCAACGTCACCGCTGGAGTCGTCTTCTTCAAGAAAAGCTCATAGGAAAATATATGACCCTGCTTGGAATTCGGCGATATCTGTAGCTGAATAAAAAGAGAAATGGTTTAGTTTAAGTTCACGGTCAGAATGCAGATAAATTACTCGTTTCCTCTCACCTAGTTTACGAGTTTTGCGTTAAACAAAGTGCGTAACTTATGCCAAAAAAGTTGCTTTATTTCACTCTCCATAGCGCTGCCATTACGAGCTACTGAAAAGCCTCCTTGTGCGTGCGATATGGTGGCGTTAAGCTCCATACCCCACAAAATCCAAGGGCTGATTTGACGTGCTTGTGCACGCTTTCCCCCATAGACATCAATGGGGAGATAGTAAAAGAAAAAAACCTAACACCTGAAATGTGGAATGAAAAATCTCCGTAACGCAACCCCACTGTGGTCTATAGGGAAAAAAAAGTTATGTTTAAACCTAACACCCTAACATAAACCCCTAGTCTAAACACCCCTAATCTGCTGTTCCCCGACATTGTCAACACTAATAAAATGTATTTACCCATAACCCGCCACCCCCGATATTGCAACACCTTAATAAAGTTATTAACCCTTAATTCCGCCGCTCCAGACATCGCCACCACTAAATAAAATGATTAACCCCTAAACCTCTGGCCTCCCATATCGCTGCTACTAAATAAGCCTATTAACCCCTAAACCTCCGGCCCCCCACATCGCAGACACTAAATTAATCTATTAACCCCTAAACTGCCAGCGCTCCACATCGCAAAACACTAAATTAAACCTAACACCCCCCCTAACTTTAAATTAAATTTACAATATAACTATATTTAAATAAAAATAAAAAAAATTAACCTAACATAACTATTCTAATAAAATAAATAAATACTACCAATTTAAAAATCTAAATTACAAATTTGAAAAAACTTAAAACACTACGAAAAAAATTAAAATATCTAAAATAACAAAAAATAATAAACACTAAATTACGAAAAATAAAAAACACTAAGCTTACAAAAAATAAATAAAATTATCAAAAATAAAAACAATTACACCTAATCTAATAGCCCTATAAAAATAAAAGCCCCCCCAAAATTAAAACAACCCCTAGCCTACAATAAACTACCCAATAGCCCTTAAAAGGCCTTTTGTAGGGCATTGCCCAAAGTTAAACAGCTCTTTTACCTGTAAAAAATACAAAGTCCCCCCAACAGTAAAAGCCCCCACCCAACCGACCCCCAAAATAAAAAAACTCTAAAAAATCCTAAAATACCCATTGTCTCTAAAGGGGCATTTGCATGGGCATTGCCCTTTAAAGGGCATTTAGCTCTTTTTCACTGCCCTTACAAGAGCATTCAGCCCATCCCTAATCTATAAAAAAAAAACTAACACTAACCCCAGAATATCTATTCACGGTCCTTGAAGTCTGGACATCCATCTCCATCCAGGCGGCGAGAAGTATAACCGTGAGTAGATTTTAGGGGGTTGGTGTTAGTTTTTCTTTGTTTTTGTTTTTTAGATTAAGGATGGGCACTTGTAAAAGAGCTGAATGCCCTTTTGAGAGCAGTGAAAAAGAGCTGAATGCCCTTTTAGGGGCAATGGCTATTTTTTAGAGTTAGGTTTTTTTTTATTTTGGGGGTTGGTTGGGTGGTGGGTTTTACTGTTGGGGGGACTTTGTATTTTTTACAGGAAAAATAGCTGTTTAACTTAGGGCAATGCCCTACAAAAGGCCATTTTAAGGGATATTGGTAGTTTATTGTAGGTTAGGGGGTGGTTTTATTTTTAAGATACAATGAGTCCACAGATTTCATCCTTACTTGTGGGATATCGCCTCCTGGTCAGCCGGAGGAGGCAAAAAGCACCACAGCAGAGCTGTATATATAGCTCCTCCCTTCCCTCCCACTCCAGTCATTCTTTTTGCCTGTGTTAGTGATAGGAAGAGGTAAAGTGAGGTGTTAGCTTAGATTCTTCAATCAAGAGTTTATTATTTTTAAAATGGTAGTGAGTGCTATTTTATTTCAGGGTGTAGCCATATTCCTTGTCAGCCTCTATTGTAGAAGCTACAGGTGGCTTTAAAGCATTGGGAACTGGTGGGATTTTTTTTTCTCACTACGTCTCCTATATTGTATGCTGCCCTTCAGATAATGGCCTTAGCAATTATTTTCTAAGACCCAGTATGTCTTCAAAGATCTGCAGGAGGGTGAAGGATCTCCTGTCATGTGGGACTGTTCATGCTGTCGCTCAGCATCAAGGTATGTGCAGCTTTTTTATGTTCTGGGACATCCATTACCTCAGGCTTGGCTGTATTTATTACCTTTTAGATAGTGGGGATATATAGTCCTTTATTTGGGAGGGCTATCCTTGTCACTTGTTCACTTGCAGTTTTTCTGCTGGCTACTTGGGGCGGACATTTCATCCGGGAGAGTGGGACTCCATCCGGAGATATTTTCCTTGGATCTCATGGCATCTCGTCAGAATGCCAAGCTTCCGAGAAATGGGTCCAGGTCCAGGGATCCCCAGGCAGAGCTGATAGATGCCCTGGCAGTACTTTGGTCTTTCAGCCTAGCCTATGTGTTTCCTCTGTTTGCTCTTCTTCCCAGGGTGATTGCTCGAGTCAAACAGGAGAGGGCATCAGTAATCCTCATCGCCTCTGCGTGGCCTCACAGGATTTGGTATGCGGATCTGGTGGAGATGTCATCTCAGCCTCCGTGGAAGCTACCATTAAGAAAGGACCTTCTCATTCAATGTCCCTTAAATCATCCGAATCTGGTTTCTCTGCAACTGACTGCCTGGAGATTGAACGCTTAATTTTAACTAAGCGTGGTTTTTCTGATTCGGTTACAGATACTTTAATTCAGGCACGTAAGCCTGTTACTAGGAAGATTTACCATAAGATATGGAGTAGGGTTCGGATTCCCAGGATTTTGTCCTTTCTCCAAGACGGATTGGAGAAGGGGATGTCAGCAAGTTCCTTAAAGGGACAGATTTCTGCTTTATCTATTTTGTTACACAAGCGTCTGGCAAGTGTTCCAGATGTGCAATATTTAGTCAGGCTCTGACTAGAATCAGGCCTGTATTTAGACCTATTACTCCTCCTCAAAGTTTAAATTTAGTTCTTAGAGTTCTTCAAGGGGTTCCGTTTGAACCTATGCATTTCATAGATATTAAGTTACTATCTTGGAAGGTTTTATTTCTGGTTGCTATTTCATCTGCTCACAGAGTATCTGAGCTTTCGGCATTGCAATTTGATTCTCCTTATCTTATTTTCCATGCGGATAAGGTGGTGTTACGTACTAAACATGGTTTTCTTCCTAAGGTTGTTTCAAATAGGAATATCAATCAGGAGATTGTTGTTCCTTCATTGTGTCCTAATCCTCCTTCTAAGAAGGAACGTCTGTTACATAATTTAGACGTAGTCCGTGCTTTAAAGTTTTACTTACAAGCAACTAAGGATTTTTGACAAACATCTTCTTTGTTTGTTGTTTTTTCAGGGAAACATAGGGGTCAGAAAGCTACGGCTACCTCTCTCTTTCTTTTTGGCTGAAGAGTATCATCCGTTTTGCTTATTAGACTGCTGGACAGCAGCCTCCTGAACGAATTACGGCTCATTCCACTAGGGCTGTGGCTTCCTCATGGGCATTCAAAAATGATGCTTCTGTTGAACAGATTTGCAAAGCTGCAACTTGGTCTTCTCTTCACTCTTTTTCCAAATTTTCCAAATTTGATACTTTTGCCTCTACTGAGGCTGCTTTTGGGAGAAAGGTTCTTCAAGCAGTGGTGCCTTCCGTTTAGGTTCCCTGTCTTGTCCCTCCCTTTTCATCCGTGTACTATAGCTTTGGTATTGTATCCCACAAGTAAGGATGAAATCCATGGACTCATCGTATCTTAAAAAAGAAAAGAAAATTTATGCTTACCTGATAAATTTATTTCTTTTTTGGATACGATGAGTCCACGGCCCGCCCTGTTCTAAATGAGACAGGTTAGTTATTTTTTTGTTAAACTTCAGTCACCTCTGCACCTTGGCTTTTCCTTTCTCTTCCTAAACTTCGGTCGAATGACTGGAGTGGGAGGGAAGGGAGAAGCTATATATACAGCTCTGCTGTGGTGCTCTTTGCCTCCTCCTGCTGACCAGGAGGCGTAATCCCACAAGTAAGGATGAAATCCGTGGACTCATCATATCCAAAAAGAAATAAATTTATCAGGTAAGCATAAATGTTCTTTTTTATTTTTTATTGGGCTATTAGATTAGGTGTAATTGTTTTTATTTTTGATAGTTTTGTTTATTTTTTCGTAATTTAGTGTTTATTATTTTTTGTAATTTTAGATTTTTTAATTTTTTTAGTGTTATTTTTTTTTTAATTTGTAATTTAGGTTTTTATTGGTAGTATTTTTTTATTTTATTAGAATAGTTATGTTAGGTTAATTTATAAATTAATGTTAGAAAATAGTTAATAGTTTAATTTAGTGTTTTGCGATGTGGGGGGCGGCGGTTAATAGGTTTAGTTTAGTAGTTACAATGTGGGGGGCTGGCGGTTTAGGGGTTTATACTTTATTATAGTGTTGGCGATGTGGGGGCCGGCAGTTTTGGGGTTAATAGTTTTATTTAGGTGTCGGCAGTGTCAGGGAGCAGCAGTTTAGGGGTTAATATATTTAAATAGTGTTGGCGATGTGGGTGGGCAGCAGATTACCGCACAATAACTTTATTTAATGGTCACGATGTGGGTGGGCGGGCGGCAGATTAGGGGTTAATAGGTTAAATATAGTCTTTGCTATGCGGGAGGGTGGCGGTTTAGGTAGTTTATGGGTGTTAATGTACTTTGTAACACTTTAGTTATGACTTTTGTGAAACATTTTTGTTACACAAAATCCATAACTACTGCTCTCAGATGGCGGTATGGATTGAGTCGGTATAGGCTGTAACGCAAGCATTTTAGCTTGAACGCACAACCTGTAATACCGGCGCTATCAAAATACCACACAAAAACGTAGTTTTTTGAGTGCGGAATGGACGTTGCGTTACAGGCTAAAATGCTTGCGTTACAGCTATACCGACACGACTCTTAATATGCGTTCCTAACCATTCCAGCATAATGACCAATTTTTCAGCGTTAAAAGCCAAACCGCACCGTAACGCAAAACTCATAATCTAGGTGTCTGTTTCTTAACCCCTTAATGGCTGCTGACAAACCCTGTAATCTACCGAGGCGCTTCCAGGGCTGTAGGATTGTGGGTCTTACCATTGCCGCAGCGAGACTACAGCATTTGTGCATGCTTCAATCAATGAGCCATACAGAAATATCTTGCTTATCCTACAGCACCTGAAGCCCTTGCAATGGCTGATGTACACTGTGTGACTCCAACCTTAAGGAGTTAATGAAAAATTCTGTGATTTCCCCTCCCCTGAAAAATGTCTGCCCTCCTTACGCAAGCTCGTGGGAATATAGTGCCTTGTTTGCTGCTGATGTATATGAATGACACATTGGTCCCAATTTATCAAGGTCTGTTGGACCTGGTCCGACAGACCTCGCTGAATACGGCGAGTAATACGCTCGCCGTATTCAGCATTGCACCAGTAGCTCACAAGAGCTGCTGGTGCAACGCCGCCCCCTGCTGACTCGCGGCCAATAGGCCGCCAGCAGGGAGGTGTCAATCAACCCGATCATACTCGTTCGGGTTGATTTCCGGCGATGTGTGTGCGCCTGCTCAGAGTGGGCGGACAGGGTTATGGAGTAGCGGTCTTTGTGACCACCGCTTCATAACTGCTGTTTCTGGCGAGTCTGAAGGGGGCTCCATTCGGAGCGTGATAAAAATGCCCCAATGGCTGATTTGAGACTAATATCTTGCTAAAAAAAACACAACTGCCATAACATTAAAACTTGAAATTTGTGGAATTCCTAAAGATTTTATACTTATACTTCACCACAGACTCTGTCTTGTAACAGAAACAATACAAAAAAAGTCAGTGCTAACATATGTGCAAAAGGAAAAGACAAGACATAGACTATAAGACATAAGCTTTACAATAGTGGGACAAAATACTTCACAGGGGCTGAGGTTTAAGTATAAACTCCTGATCAGACCACCGGATTGCCCCTGGTTCTCTCTGTGAGGTTTCTGAGATGCTACTTAATGCGTTTGTTGTACTTGTTTCATGTACTGCACACTTAATACTGCTCTATGTTAAAAGCAGAAACGGCCACTAATTGTGCACTTGTAAAGATAGATGAAGCGAGGCGCCATGAATTTCATATAATAATCTCATCATGAGAACAAGACCCAGGCCCGAACTGGCCATAGGGCATTGCGGGCAAATGCCCGGTGGGCCGCTGGGTGCCTTAGCCCCACCCCCTACTCCCACCCCATTTGGTATTAGCCCCGCCCCCACTCACGAGTGCTGTTGCTAGCCCCAAAATGTTATTGTGACTGTGTGACATCATGTAGTAGTGGTGCCGCTGCTGGGCTTACTGTAGGCTGTAGCACTGTTGTCAGTAGTGTACTGAGTCTGGGAGGCTGAGCTACTAACTTCACATGGAGCCCCTGTAACCATCACACGCACAAGCCCAGCCCTCTGTCAGCTGGCGCAACATTCACGCTTACAGGCTAGAGAGCTGGTTAAGGAGTAGGTGAGTTGTGCTTGTTGGTACATGTGGAATTTCACTATGGAGCTCTTTAAACAGACATTATGTTTATTCAAAGCGTTCCATAGTATAATATGCTAACGAGGGGTGTGCTGGGCCAGCAGATTGTATGGCAAAATCAGGGATAGCATAGAGGCAGCTTCATGATTTTTCTGCCTTACAGCAGGGGGATACACTGGTCATCACTGTGATGGAGGTAGGAGGAATCCCCTGAAGCACAGAGAAGCAGAGAGCACAGTACAGGCCGCTGGTGCTGGTCATCACTGTGACTAAGGTAGGGGGAATCCCCTGAAGCACAGAGAAGCAGAGAGCACAGTACAGGCCGCTGGTGCTGGTCATCACTGTGACTGAGAAAGGGGAATCCCCCGAAGCACAGAGAAGCAGAGAGCACAGTACAGGCCGCTATTGCTGGTCATCACTGTGACGGAGGTAGGGGGAATCCTCTGAAGCACAGAGAAGCAGAGAGCACAGTACAGGTCGCTGGTGCTGGTCATCACTGTGACAGAGGTAGGGGGAATCCCCTGAAGCACAGAGAAGCAGAGAGCACAGTACAGGCCGCTGGTGCTGGTCATCACTGTGACTGAGGTACACTACACTATAATAAATTAATTAACTAAATTAAATACAATTAAATAAATTACATACAATTAGCTAAATTAAATTAGCTAAAGTACAAAAAAAAACTATTTTACGGAAAATAATAAACAAATTACAGATATTTAAACTAATTACACCTAATCTAATAGCCCTATTAAAATAAAAAAGCCCCCCAAAATAAAAATAAACCCCTAGCCTAAACTAAACTACCAATAGCCCTTAAAAGGGCATTTTGCTGGGCATTGCCCCAAAGTAGTCAGCTCTTTTACCTGTAAAAAAAAATACAATCAACCCCCCACAACAGTAAAACTCACCACCCACACAACCAACCCCCTAAATAAAATACTATCTAAAAAAATCTAAGCTCCCCATTGCCCTGAAAAGGGCATTTGGATGGGCATTGCCCTTAAAAGGGCAGTTAGTCCCTAACCTAAAAATAAAACCCACCCAATACACCCTTAAAAAAACCTAACCGGGCTGAAGTCCTCAACGAAGCCGGGAGAAGTCTTCATCCAAGCCTGGTGAAGTGGTCCTCCAGACGGGCAGAAGTCTTCATCGAGACGGCATCTTCTATCTTCATCCATCCGGCGCGGAGCGGGTCCATCTTCAAGACATCTGACACGGAGCATCCTCTTCTGCCGACGGACTAACGTCGAATGAAGGTACCTTTAAGTGACGTCATCCAAGATGGCGTCCCTTAGATTCCGATTGGCTGATAGAATTCTATCAGCCAATCGGAATTAAGGTAGAAAAAATCTTATTGGCTGATGCAATCAGCCAATAGGATTGAAGTTCAATCGTATTGGCTGTTCCAATCAGCCAATAGAATGCAAGCTCAATCCTATTGGCTGATTGGATCAGCCAATAGGATTGTTTCTACCTTAATTCGGATTGGCTGATAGAATTCTATCAGCCAATCGGAATCTAAGGGACGCCATCTTGGATGACGTCACTTAAAGGTACCGTCATTCATCGTTAGCACGTCGGCAGAAGAGGATACTCCTCGTCAGATGTCTTGAAGATGGACCCGCTCCTCGCCGGATGGATGAAGATAGAAGATGCCGTCTGGATGAAGACTTCTGCCCGTCTGGAGGACCACTTCGCCCGGCTTCGTTGAGGACTTCGGCTCGGCTTGTATGAAGTCGATCTTCAGGGGGTTAGTGTTAGGTTTTTTTAAGGGTGTATTGGGTGGGTTTTATTTTTAGATTAGGGACTTTGGGCGGCAAAAGAGCTAACTTCCCTTTTAAGGGCAATGTCCATCCGAATTCCCTTTTCAGGTCAATGGGGAGCTTAGGTTTTTTTAGATAGTATTTTATTTTGGGGGTTGGTTGTGTGGGTGGTGGGTTTTACTGTTGGGGGGGGTTACTGTTTAAAGTGCTATTGGTTGTTTAGTTTAGGCTAGGTTTTTTTTTTATTTTGGGGGGCTCTTTTATTTTAATAAGGCTATTAGATTAGTTGAAATATCTGTAATTTGTTTATTATTTTCTGTAATTTAGTGTTTGTTTTTGTACTTTAGCTAATTTAATTTAGCTAATTGTATACAATTTATTTAATTGTATTTAATTTAGTTAATTTATTTAATTATAGTGTAGTGTTAGGTGTTATCGTAACTTAGGTTAGGTTTTTTTATACAGGTACTTTTGTATTTATTTTAGCTAGGTAGTTATTAAATAGTTAATAACTATTTAATAGCTATTCTACCTAGTTAAAATAAATACAAAGTTGCCTGTAAAATAAAAATAAACCCTAAAATAGCTACAATGTAAGTATTAGTTATAATGTAGCTAGCTTAGGGTTTATTTTATAGGTAAGTATTTAGTTTTAAATAGGAATAATTTAGTTAATGATAGGAATATTTATTTAGATTTATTGTAATTATATTTAAGTTAGTGGGTGTTAGGTTTAGGGTAAGACTTAGGTTTAGGGGTTAATAACTTTAATATAGTGGCGGCGACATTGGGGCGGCACATTAGGGGTTAATAAATATAATGTAGGTGTCAGCGACATTGGGGAAGGCAGAATAGGGGTTAATAAATAGTATGTAGGTGTTGGCGATGTTGAGGGCAGCAGATTAGGGGTTCATAAATATAATGTAGGTGGCGGCGGTGTCCGGAGCGGCATATTAGGGGTTAAAAATTTTATTATAGTGTTTGCGATGTGGGAGGGCCTCGGTTTAGGGGTTAATAGGTAGTTTATGGGTGTTAGTGAACTTTAGTTATGAGTTTTATGCTACAGCTTTGTGCCATAAAACTCTTAACTACTGACTTTTAAATGCGTTAGGACTCTTGACAGGGTAGGGTGTACCGCTCACTTTTTGGCCTCCCAGGACAGACTCGTAATACCGGCACTATGGAAGTCCCATAGAAAAAAGACTTTACAAAGTTTACGTAAGTCGTTTTGCGGTAAGGCCAAAGAAGTGTGCGGTGACCCTAAACCTTCAAGACTCGTAATAGCAGTGGGCGTAAAAAAGCAGCATTAGAACCTCTGAACGCTGCTTTTTTACCCTAACGCACAACTCGTAATCTAGACAACAGTAAGCAATATAACTATTTATAATACCATCTCCTTCCCCTTGACTGTCCATGTTTTTATTCTCCCTCCATGTCTCTCTCTCTATGTTTAGTAAATGTTTTATACTAGTGTATTATGTGATCAATGGAACAAAACAAGAAAACATCAAATTTAGTGCATCCATTGCAGATTTCCACTCTTTTATTTTAATGGCAGTGAATGAAATGTCATTTTGTTGTTTTATTCAGAATTTGGATTCTTTGTTTTATAAATGTCTATCACCTAGCTTACAAGTTTTGCGTTTGTGTTTTAACGCTGAAAAAATGGTAATTTCATTGTTAAAACGGCACCGCAGCTATTACAAGTCTTGTCGGTATATCTGTACCGCGAGCCTTTTAGCCGGTAACGCAATGTCAGTTCCGCACATGACACGGAAAAATTACGTTTTTTCATGGGACTTCCATAGCGCAGCCATTACAAGTTTTGCGGTGAGGCTAAAAAGCTTGTGTTGCAGTCTATACCGACATGATCCGTTTCGCAACCTGAGACCAGTAGTTATGAGTTTTACGCAACAAATCTGTTACATAAAACTCATAACTAAACTGTCACAAAGTACACTAACACACTAAACTACATATTAACCCCTAAACCAAGGCCCTCCTGCATTGCAAACACTATATTAAAGTTATTATATGCAAAGTACCCCTTTTATACTGGGGGTACCATTGCATTCCTATTGGCTGAAAAATTCGAATCACCCAATAGAATGAGAGCTGCTTAAATCCTATTGTCTGATTTGAATAGCCAATACGATTTTAGCAGCCCTAATTCCTATTGGCTGATTCAAATTTTTCAGCCAATAGGAATGCAATGGTACCCTCAGTATAAAAAGGGTACCTTGCATTTGAATCCTCAGTGTGCGGAGGACGATCGCATGAAGAGGACCTCCACATCGGATCGATGGACCTCTGCCTTAGACCTCCACCTGGACCTCTGCCTTGGACCTTCGCCTGGACCTGTGCCTCGCTTTCGCAGGGATGAAGAAGATGCCGCAATGGATGAAGATGGAGCCGCCTGGATGATGATGGAGCTTCAATCATTGAAGCGGGACTTCAACAACTGTGAGTACCTAAAAAGGTGTTAGTGTTAGGTTTTTTTAAGGTTTTTTGGGGCGGGGTTTTTTTAGCATAGGGTGGGTACTCTTAAAAGAGCTGAATTCCATTTTAAGGGCAGTAAAAGAGCTGTATGCCCTTTTCAGGGCAATGCCCATACAAATGCCCTCTTCAGGGCAATGGGTAGATTAGGTTTTTTTATTTTGTGGGTTTAAGGGGGTGGGGGGTTTGTAATGTTAGTGGGTCTTTGTATTTTTTTTTTAAAGGGACAGTATACACTCATTTTCATATAACTGCATGTAATAGACACTACTATAAAGAATAATATGCACAGATACTGATATAAAAATCCAGTATAAAACTGTTTAAAAACTTACTTAGAAGCTGTCAGTTTGGCTCTGTTGAAAAGGTAACTGGAAAGCCCACTGCAAGTGGGAAATAAGACACCCCCCCCTCCCCCTTCTTTTGCATATGAAAAGACCCTCTACACAATCAGGAGCAAGCTGGAGTAGGTAGCTGAGCGTATTCACATAAAACTTTGGGGCTTGGTTAGGAGTCTGAAAATCAGAGCAATGTTATTTAAAAATAAGCAAAACTATACATTAATTTTAAAAAAAAACTTTATGGGCTATATAAATAGATTATCTACAAAACATTTATGCAAAGAAAAAATGAGTGTATAATGTCCCTTTAAGAAAAAAGAGCTGATATCTTTAAGGCAATGCCCTACAAAAGGCCCCATTAAAGGCTATTGGTAGTTTATTCTAGATTAGGTTTCTATTATCTTAGAGTGTTTTTTTTTTTAAATGGGTATTAGAATAGGAATAATTTTTATTATTTTGGATAATGCGTTTGTTATTTTGTGTAATGTTTTTTTTTCGTTTTGGGGTGGGTTTTTATTTTTAGATAAAAAAGGCCATTTTAAGGACCCTTGGTAGTTTATTATAGATTAGGGTTTTTATTTTTTTAAAAGGGTATTACAATAGGAATAATTTTTATTATTTTGAATAATTTTGTTTGTTATTTTTTTGTAATAGTAGTTTTCTTTATTTTTTTGTAATTTTAGTGGGGTTTTTTTGTATTGGTTGTTTTTTTTGTAATGTTTTGTAATTTTAGGTTTTAGTGTAAGGCAGCTTAGGTTTTATTTTACAGGTAAGTTTGTATTTATTTTAACTAGGTAGTTAGTAAATAGTTAATAACTATTTACTAACTAGTCTACCAAAATAAAATAAATACAAACTTGCCTCTAAAATAAAAATAAAAACCTAAGCTAGCTACAATATAACTGTTATAATGTAGCTAGCTTAGGTTTTATTTCACAGGTAAGTATGTATTTAGTTTTAAATAGGTATTAGTTAGTTAATAATTGTAGCTTTAATTTAGCTCTATTTTAATTATGTTAAAGTTAGGGGGTGTTAGGTTTAGGGTTAGAGTTACGGTTAGGTTTATTTTTAGGGGTTAATAGTTTAATTTAGGTTGTTGCGATGTGGGGGCTGGTGGTTTTGGGGTTAATAGCTTTATTTAGTGGCAGCGATGTCGGGGGCGGCGGAATGGGGTTAATACATTTAGTATAGTGGTGGTGATATTGGGAGAGGCAGATTAGGGGTTAATAACATTATGTAGGTGTCGGGGGCAGCAGATTAGGGGTGTTTAGACTTAGGGTTTATGTTAGGGTGTTAGGTTTAAACGTTAATTTTTTCCCCAATAGACATCAATGGGGCTGCGTTACGGAGCTTTTTCATTCCGCGCTTCAGGTATTTTGTTTTCTAACCCGCTCTCCCCATTGTCTATGGGGGAAGCGTGCACAAACACGTCAAAACAGCGCTTGTATTTTGTGTGGTATGGAGCTCAACGCAACCATATCTCACGCACAAGCCGGCTGTTTCAAAACTTGTAATGACTGCGCTATAGAGGGTGAACTCGTAATCTACCTGAATATGTTCTCTTAGGGCTGGAGATGTAAAATTGCCACAGCAGCACCAATATGTCCTTTTTACTATTTATAAAGTACAATAAATTCATACAGGAATATCAGTAAACACTAAAGTTTAAATGGTTGCTGCATTAACCAGTGTATAGTTTTTATAATATCTGCACTCGTGTAGGATTTAAGACTGATTTGCCAGTGGGATAGGTTATGTAGCATCTGGCTTTTGGGAGGATTTGGTGATATCCCATATTTAAATGTTAGCCAAGCTGAAGTGCTTTTTGAGAAGAAATCTGCATGTGTTGAAGTTAACTGCTTAGACATCTCAGTCCTATTTTGCATTGTAACCTGTAAAATTGTGTTAACGTTTTGCAATTTACAGACAGGCTTGTTTTTTTCACAGAATGTCTTTGTCCCAAAATGGGATTGTAACTAGCCATTCTTTAAAGATCTTGTTATACACTTCTTAAACCTGGACTTGTCTAAGAAATTAGCATATGAGCCTACCTAGGTTTAGTTTTCAACTAAGACTACCAAAAGAACAAAGCAAAATTGGTGATAAAAGTAAATTGTAAAGTTGTTTAAAATTGCATGCCCTGTTTGAATCATGAGTTTATTTTGGACTTGACTGTCCCTTTAATATAACTGTTGGTTATGCAAAACTAGGGAATGGGTAATAAAGAGATAATCTATCTTTTTGACCAGTAAAAATTCTGGTGTAGGCTGTCCCTTTA